>NW_008752511.1:15812-30039 GCF_000715545.1 Opisthorchis viverrini | reverse complement strand
AGGTTGAAGCCAATGTCACAACCGCCGATACCAACCCACAAACCATCTTCCTGGATGCGGTTGGGAAACGGTGGCTACTTCTGGGGATTACCTCAGCGTCCACTTTCCAATTTGCTAGACCCTTCGGTTGTCAGGAACAGTAGATTTCAAAGAGCACGCTGCCCTTGTTGGCAGCATCCAAAACGAGCTCAGAACAGAATTCACAGAATTACACACACACCCACAAAATTCATCGTACGTTTGGACTTCCTGTTTAAAACCCATCAAATTTCTATCGTCCTGACAGGAATTTGATTTATTTCTTCCTTTGGGCGTATGCTTGACACCTACAGTCCAAATGGATTAGAACCTGAAAGGGCTTCGGTAAACTCTGCCTCCGTTTCCATTTGCGAACGAGGTTGAACCCGCGTTGTACAGTTGCAGGCGAAATTACGAGACTAGAATCGCGAGGCCTTGAAATTTATCAGTAAAACGCAGCAAGAAACTAATAGAGAATTCCACTTTATCAGTGCCCGAAATCGTACAAGTCCGAAACACTCGCACAGGAAACAGCGAATGTATCTGTGCTAGGGACAAACGTACCCGGTCATCACGTGGCAAACAAATGGTCCAAACTAGTGCATGAAAATTTTTCCAAAAGTGATTGGACGTTTTAAGGGTCAAAACTTCGTGAGCGATTATAACTGAATATGAGGGGGACTCAGAAATCAGTTTATTAAGGGGAGCGCAGGGTTTGACCGGGAGAAATGGGGAAAACTCAGCAATGAAAATAGTCTTCCGTGTGCTAACTGAGAATAGGCTTCGATCTTATATGGGAGAAGCAAACGAAGTCGCCTGTCCGAACCACACAAGACGACAACATTCGATTGAATCAGCCAGAAATTCTACCGTCCGATCAACGCAATAGACTATCAGTTATCTGGCGTCGACTTCAGCGGTAGTTTTCTTTATACATGGTCTATCAACCCGGTCAAGCAGGTTCGGTCAGTGGACACAAAATTGGGGGGACTTGTCTTGTTGCCGTTCTCGTTGATAAAACAGGGGCAATTTCCTCGTTGCGAAAGTGTACTTCGCTATTCCTGTCCGTATTAATTTGGTGCTCAACAGCAACCGCTCAACAGCTTCATCGCATCCTACCACCTCGATATTCTAGACAGCAGTCACTTAGTACCTTCTTGTTACCGTGAACCCCGGTCCGAACAGTCACTCAATCGCCAGGTGCGCTTAGCCAAACCAGAAATGTCAACGAAACGAGCGAGCCAGCTGCTCTTTTGATCACTGTCGCGTACAAGCGGTTAAAAGTAATACTGCCAAGGTCGAGTGAAGAACAACCTATGTCAGTTAAACCCTGAAGAACCGTCCTTGCAGCGATAGTCTCTGTGTTGCGCGTAGTGTTTTCATGCATTTTGATGTGCAACTAGCCTGAACAGCTCAATCCGTGACATTGGAATACCTAGAAATTTTCCATTATCTTCCCCGGGACCTGGAACGACTGCTCCGCAGGCTTCAAGATATTCAAGGCATGCGACTAGATGAATGATATTCCTGTGGATATCCACTTCTGCACCGTACGTATTATTGACCAAAGTGATTGCCTCACAACACATATAATGCCTGTTCGATTACCTTTTCTTTCGGTCACATTCACAGCACGTTTTGCGTCGACAACTGGCGGGACATTCTATCAGATACAACCCGATACCCAATAGAGAAATGACCTAACGCACCAAGAAATCAGTGGTTTTGATTATAGGCGCGTTTCAAATCACTGCAGTATTCCCAAACACATTTCTCTTCCACACTTTAGCTAAAGATTTCATCCAATTTGAAATCCAGTGGATTCACAGACGCCGACCGAAATCGGAGCACAGCTCGGAACCGTCGACGTCGTGTGGTGTCCATGGATCACCGCCAATTGAGATGTCCTGTTGGCGCTTGTCTTGGCAAACACACAAGGTGAATTTATTCAACTAATCTTACTCTAATGAAGTGTCATCAACTGTGGACGATCTCCTTTAAATTGCATAGATGTGAGTTTCATCTACCTTTTCATTGTCCGGCGAACCCGATGTAGTTTGCTGCTAGCGAATTTATTCTCAGGAGATATTAACGTATCCGTGTGCCAAGGACGCCTCATATATTCGATCGATTATTCTTGCTAGTCCAGCAGTTCGATGGCAATGCGCTCTAATAAACTTGCGGGAGAATGTGCCTCCGATTGGATGCTCTTAATAACATGTAAGTAGTATCAACAGAACTGTCCCAGAATTTTCCGTTTCAATGTGATGAAAATCGTTTCCTAACGGGAATGTTTTCTTTTTTGTTTCGGTCGCAAATGGGACACATGGGAGCCCGAAACAAAATACCCAAATCATATTTCCATTTTTGCCCGAGCTTTTCGGGTGATCGCAATGAGACCACATGGGATCAAGAAATAAGTTTATTTTCTCAAAATCGATACGTGCTTTCGACTTGTATCGCGCCCGAATATCCACCGACCATCGAACCCAAATAAATGACCGTTGCTTGTTTACGTTTCTCATAACATATATTGTCTCCGTCATAATCTTTGAAAGAAAGTCTAAAAATTGGTTCTCGTTTCGTATCCCTCGCAATCAATCAACTTAACGAAAGTCCTGATAACGATGGAAGCGTTCAAGTTATCTGATGTTGTGTCAGCTTGGCTTCCCAATTTGGCCGCGCACTTTCCTGTACTATGTGTGTGTTTAGGCTTTAAGGCGGCGATTGCAGGAAGAGGCGACACAACGTGATCCACTAAGCTCTGATGGTATTATCCGAACCGGTAATCGACGATTGCCAACCTTCTACTCAAGTGAAATAACGAGCACGCTGGATCATTAGAATTCAATTCATGGTTAATTCAAGGTATAATGGTCTAAACAGCAATTAACTTTACAACGACCATAGGGTGAACGTATATACACAAAGGGACGCAAAAATATGCGTAATGTTTACTGAGTATCACATGGCGTTAAATAGTTCCAGATTCGGTTTGGACATAAGATGCGCATCTAAATTGTTCTTGAAAATGTTTAAACTCGGCGAATGTACAACATTGGGAGGTAGGGAGTTCCAAATGAAACATACACGGACCGCAAAAAGTTCCGTCGACAGTTCACCCTCGAGTGAGGCACCGCGAGCGAAAAGTCATGCCTCCTGCCCGTTCGTGTTCGACGTCGGACAAAAAGGTCTTCCAGCGGATGATTAGGTGTCTTCAGTATATTATATGTTAGAATTAGGTCTCCCCTGATGCGCCGATAGTAGAAGTCAAATAGGTTGAGACTGGCAATCCTGTCTTCGTATGGTTTATTTTGCAATCCAATTACCAGCTTCGTGGCTCGATGATATATTCGCTGTAGAAGAATTATGTCTTTTTGAAGCCATGGTGACCAAGCTTGTATAGCGTATTCCATGGTTGGTCGGATGTAGGTATTGATTACTCGGGGCAGTGCCAGTCGAGTGAAACGACCAAAAATCCGTTTTAGGAGCGACAGGACTTGTGAGGTCCTCTTGTAGACGGCTGTGCATTGCAAGGAGTTTTTTAAACAGCTGCTGACCCACACGCCAAGATCTTTTTCTTCACTAGTCCAAGAAAGTGGTTGTGGACCCAACGTATAGTTATATGCAAAGGGCTTCCCTACACGGAGCATTTTACATTTTTGGAGGTTAAACGGTAGTCTGTTTTTCAGTGACCAATCATAAAGTGTATCGAGATCTTTTTGTAATCGGTGACTGTCTTCAATGGTGCGTATGCTTGACCATATCTTGATATCGTCTGCGAATAAAGTGATTTTACTGCTCACGAGCTCAGGTATATCGTTTACGTATAATAAAAATAAAGTAGGCCCAAGAACAGAGCCTTGGGGTACTCCACTTGTAGCTGCAATTGGCTTGGACAGAGCGCCGTCAACACATACACGCGCGTCTCGGTCAGCCAAATAGATTTCAAGCCAAGCCAGCAGCTTTCCCGTAATACCATAATGCTCGAGTTTTTGCAACAATATGTTATGGTTCACGCGATCAAATGCCTTGGAGATGTCTAGATAGCATGCGTGAACGGGATTTCCATTGTCCACAGCTTGCGTCCAGTCGTCTAAGGTAATGAGGAGATTGGACAGACAGGATCTGTTTTTTCTGAAACCATGCTGGGCAGCCGAAAGCAATCCGTTTTCCTCTAAGTGTTTAATGATTTTGTTTGCCACCAGTCGCTCAAGCACTTTGGAGATCACCGGCAACAGAGTCACCGGCCGGTAGTTTGACACGACCGAACGATTACCTCCTTTGTATATGGGAGTGATAACGCCCTTCTTCCAGTCGTTGGGAACCACACCGTTATTTAGGGACGAATTGAATAACTCAGCGAGAGGTGTGCATAGGGAATGAGCACACTGCTTGAGGATAAATGGTGTTATCTGATCGGCACCGGGAGATTTTCTGTGATTTAGTTCAAGTAACGTTCGGAGTACACATTCTGGAGTCACAATTACTTCATGTAGGGAGGTGGGCGGTGAGGGAGACATAAACGACATCCGGCTTATATATTCCTTCTGACAGTAAACAGTGGAATAGAACTCCGCCAGTTCTTCAGCTGCAGCTGACGCAGTGGCCGTCAGTCCATTAGGGGTATGCAGAGGTGAAATACCCGGTTTCACAGACGCCTTATTATTAATGATCCAATAGAGAAGCTTCGGATTTTTTTCCATTTTCTCTAAAAGCATTAGCTGGTAATCCTTTTTGTCGCTCGCGACCAGCGTGTTGACTTTATTTCTTAGTAACCGATATTTTTCCCATGTTGTTGTTGTTCGGTGACGTCGGTATTCAGCCCAGGCTGCATTTCGCTCCAGAATCCATTTTCGGGTTCTGCTTCGTAACTTAAAATCGAATCCCATCTGAGTATTCTTTGGAACGAAGTGGGAATGCAAACGTATTTTATTGACCAAGTTCCCCATGAAGCTAGACCATTGCTGGTGGACGTCTGGACCTTCTGAATACCAGTCCGTACAATGACTCAGGGTATTCGACAGTGCTTTCGTGTTCACTTTCCTGATCATTTTAAGCTCATCATTAGGTCTCACCGCCGAACAAACATAATCAAAAATGAGAACGACGTGATCACTCGATCCTAATGGACTTTCATATGCGATGTTTTCCACAACGTTCTCTTCGCTTGTTATGATGAGGTCCAGAATGGAAGGTATATCTGATCCTCTATACCGCGTGTTGCATGATATATGATTGTGAAAGTCAAGATCATGTAACGTCTCCTGGAAGGCACAATCGAGGGAATTTATCGGATGTTGTTGAGTCCGTAGCAAGTTTGGGAGATTGAAATCACCCATAATTAGTATCTTACTTTTATACCGGGAAGCCACGAGGCGCAGCTTCTCCATTATGGTGTAATTGTGCAGTTCCTCCGCTGAAGGTGGTCGATAGATCACACCAACAACACAGTCGTTTCCTGCTACCGTCTTTAACGAGCACCACAAGGTATCCGATAGTATCAAATCTTCATCAGTTAGCTCTTTGCACAATAGTTGCCTGCTATGGTAAATAGCTACACCACCTCCCCGAGAAATGCGATCCCGACGAAGAAGCGTCATTCCAGGGATGGCAAGTTCACTATCCGATAAGTGTGGCTGGAACCAAGTCTCGCTGATAGCAATCAAGTTTGGCAAATGCTTTTCACACAATTCAGATAATTCTGGAATCTTGTTAGTCAAGCATTGCGCGTTCGTGTATAAACATTTAATGGTGTTTATTGACAGCAGTGTTGGGCAGTACGCAAGATAATGTGCAGGTTGGGCGGTTATAATTGTGCCGACCCTGGCAGAGTCGGCAGCTGGTCGTTTTTTGAAGTTTCACCTACGGCTTCATCTTCATTAACCTTGGTCTCTTCTGTGGGTATATTGTTCCGCATGGATGTGCTTATCCTTAACTCCCTAGGGAGTAAGTTCCTGTGACGTTGCCATTGTGTTTGGATTAAGTTTAGCATATCACCACGAAGTAGTGTGAGTTTCAGGGGCCTCGGGCCGGTACCCAAATATTTTGGTGATTTCGGAATCCGATAAGTATCAACCACGGCCACGTTTTCAATTTCAAGTGTACTGCATAGAAATTGCCACTGCATGTAGTCGTGTGTGTTTTGCGCTATTTTATCTGACGTTTTGTTGGGTTCCGGAACACCCAAGATGATCAAACTGCGGTCATTTGTATGTTTGTTGGTTGAGTTTGTAGGATGAGGTGTATTTTTGCGCGATCTTTCCGACCACGGTATATCAGCGAAAATCCTTTCGCCATTGTCAGCTTCCCCCCTAAGTTGGAATGCTGATAATAGAATGCTCTCCAGGTCTTTCTCGGTATTAACGGTAACTCTGAGAAGTCTTGGCTTACCGTTATGTGGCGAATTCGGTGGTCGACTTAATCGTGTTAGGGAAACTGGTTCGATAGGTTTTAACTTCATTTTAGCGCAAAGTTTGAACCACTCCTCCAGTTCGCGCTTGTGCCTCGCTTGTAATAACGTATCGCAAGGTTCTGTGACATTAGTGCAAATAACACTAAGTCCCGATGATGCTTTCCGGTTATTACTGAGCGACATAGTTTTGGATTCAATGGCCTTTTTTGACGTTACTACATCAGTTTGTAACAGAGGTATGGAGTTCTTTGTTAATCCAACATGCTCCACTCCCCCCACCGGCCCAGACTCACGTGGTTGTAACAGCTCTTTGATATGTTTTAGTTGGTTCTCTAATGAGCCCAGTCTAATCTCCAATAGGTCATTCCTTTTGCTGATGTCATTTGTGTTCGCATTTTGGCTGCCGTTATTCAAGATGTTATCTCGACAAGTGACACATAGATAACATACTGAAGGGTGACTGGCATCATTAACCATCTGCACCGTTGCATCAGTTAATGTTCTATCACAACGGGCGTGCACATGCAGTTTACAAAAACAACATTGAACTGAGGGCGTATTGAGACTCACCGGGTCAGAACAGGTCACACATGGGTCGCATTGAATTTTTTTTGTTATCGTGCGCGCTGTCGACGCTTTCGTTAATGTTGATGCTATAGAACGGGTGACGCGTTTGGACATGTTTGAACTTGTGTGTAGGGCAGGTTAGCTAGCGAAATTGCGAGCGTGTGGCGTGTATGTGCGGATTTGCGTCTACCCGTGCACTAGCGTGTGTGTTAGCAGTCGTGAACGCAGTCAACACGGCCGGCCAGTGAATTATCGATCCGCAATGAAGAGGGATTCAATGGTGAAACTTGCGCGGACAGATTTCTCGATAGCGCCCCGCCAGCTTGAGCTTGCGCGGACAGATTTCTCGATAGCGCCCCGGCCACCAGCTTGAGGCTCGTGGCAGAAGAAATAACCTGTATTTTGCAATCTTCTAAGCACTCGTGGGAGATGCTCTCACGCGGTCCAGATGCAGCTTAACGCACGCAGTTTTCACGGAATTCACATGACGCGACCACGCCTATCCCGCGAGACCTCCCGGCTGCAAAATGAAAATGACTTGGTATTTATTCGTCCACCTGGTCCAGTTAGAAACTATGGACAGATCCATGACGTAGAACTCATCCACCCATGTTACCGTTTCAGAAAGCATCACTAGGATGCCAAGAATAACGCTCGAATTGTGAAATCTGACGAAGCTTAATTCACTGCGATTCACAATCCGATGACAAACATTTTGTCCCAAATCGGGGTGGTAACAACCAAGCACGTGCTTTTTTGTTCCCCAATGCGCCAATCAGAAGGCTTTGACATCGCACACCGTTGACGAAACATTTGTGATCAAATTTATGAGCTCGGCGGTCAACATTTTTGGGCATTCACAGCCCGTTATTTGTCAATCTCGTCTGAATATCATGAAGTAATTTATGATGCTTCTTACGTTCAACGAATTCATTTAACAGCCGCAAATCTTGTGCCGTTTGCACATTGGTTCCAGCGGCTACAGTTTCGATCACCGAAAAACGGAAACGCTTTGGAGGCGAAGTCATGTTCAGTTTGTTCAGAACTCGTTTACTGGATGTTCTGAAGGGCACGTGTGATCCACACACATTGGTCGCCTTCATGTGTCGCTCAAGACATCGCTCAGTTTGAACGATATTTTGCACGCACTACAATTGAAATCGGCAGTTTCAGCGTGCACCTTTAGTGCCTGGTAATCTCCGACAAGAAAGAATGATTTGCCGCATGCTAAACGCTTGTGAAATTCTTGCTGGTCTGCTTGTATATTCGGATCTTCGGGTTGAACAAGAGTGGAAGATTTGTCATCCGTTGTCATTGTTGACTGCACTTCGTTTACGATTGCTGTTTAAAATTAAAAGTGGTGAAGAAATCAGTGTCAGTTTCAGTAAATGTGTTTAGCTCGATAGATGTGTTGATCACACTGCACGAGTTGCGCTGGTTTGGCCACGTGCTGCGTATGCAGTCGACCGAACTTCCCCGAAGGGCTCTTTTCGCACAACCACGTGAAGGGTGGAAGAGAGCCAGAGGCGGTCAAAGAGTGACTTGGCAGCGTAGTGTGAAAGCCATTACCAGCAAACTCAGCTGCGCTGGTCACTGCCGTCCTCCCGGATGGGACCCCGAGACGGGCCACATCAATGGCTGGAGACACTGTCAGACATGATCCAGCCGCGCTCCTTCAGTGGCTTCAATGCTTAGCTCCTTTTACACCACCCTCCCCACTTGACAACCCACTGACAGTGCTGGATTTATGCACCAACTTACCAGCTCGGGCCTGCAATGCGCAGCTACCTAACCCCTTCCCCCAAAATCATCGGTGAACGAAACTGTGGCAGCTGCAACCACTGTACGACGAGGACGCGGTTATTACAGCTGACAATGATGATGATATTACAGCTGTCGTGTACTGTCCCTAAATGCAACAGTGCAAATACGATGCCACTACTGAACTATTGGAAAGAGACCTGAAATTTTCCATTGAGCGTTTGTGTTGTAAGTGCACATTTCGCCTCATGGGAGCTTGGAAAGCGCTTGTCAACTAATTCGCCCCTACTGGGAATTTTGATCAGTCCGATTCTCACGGTTTGAGTAATGGCCCATGCAGGCAAACACGTGATTAATACTGAACGCCAAAACGTTCGATGGCGATCAGCTGATCCATCGTTAATGTACCTCACAATTATACAGCACGGAGCTCCATTCGTTCATTCATCCTGGAATGTGCGCTACATGGGTACAACAACACTAACTACTTGTGTTAACATGTTGGAGATTTGCGTTCGAGTTCGTTTGTTTGTCGTCTTGAATTTGGACTCACTTATCCGAATGGCTCTCCAAACCAGCTGGTTGAAGTAATGACCAAGTTCAGACGTTCAGACAACTGCTGGTGTACTGATGGTGGTGATTTCTAGGGAGAGGCATATATTTGGGACGATAATTTGTGATTGAACATTACGCAATCGTCAGAGCCGTAAAGAGGAGCAATGTTTTACTGGTGTTCAAATATGGTCTGGTAGTCCTTCGGAAAAAAATGGTGACACAAAGGGGCATATTCCGAAAGCGAGCTGCCCAACACCGCAACTGGAACAAACAGAAAAAATCTGTGGAATGCGGCAAAAACGCTGAATCACGAATTTGCATGCATTTGCCCCCCCCCAACCTGACACACCAGTGAAAAACGCGGTCAACATACAGTGTAGTACCTTGATATTTCTTGGTCTACAAAATTCTTCAAGCATGAAGCTATCAATTTCCCGGGATGCTGTGTTTTGTAGTCAATTTGATCCCAGGCAAACAATTTCCTTATTTCGAACTAGAGCAAAACGATTTGACCTGAGCACCCTTCAAGATTCATCATTTGAAACTTTTCATGTCTTATCCTGCCTCCCTGAATTTCGGCCACTCGAAATTCTACAGGGATAACAGCGCTTTTTTCGGTGGGCTGTAGCTCGGCCTGTGCAACGCACTCCACAGCAAAGTAAGCTTGGGATGTTAGGTGCAGTCCTGAGTGGAGTACCGTGTCCCTCAGTGACTGAGTGAATCATCTCATCCCGTCTCGCTGCCATGCAATAATAAAACCCACACTGTATTGTGACATCCGTGTCCTTGGAGACCAAACGCTATGCTTGCCTGGTGAATGTGGCGGGTAGGACGCCTGTTTCGAACAAGCATTAATCTTGCAATGCACGCAAAACTTGCAAATCCGTTCGTTGCTGGGTCACTTACTACCACGTTCGGGACATTCTCGTGGATACGGTTGTACAAAAAGTTGACTTTCTTCGTGTGAAGAGAGTAACAGGAACAGTCAGTGTGTTGTTGGTCAGTGTCCTCAAGCCCAGGCACATTCCCTTGTATTTCACGAAAAATGGTTCGATGTCCTAATAACCAATCACAAAATATCAGCAACAAATGTGGCATCAAATATTCTCACACCAACGTGCAACCCGGGAATGGCCCTCAAGTTTCTGCTAACAATTCAAGCATCAGAGTAAAAAAAGGAACGAAACCTGAAGTTGGGAACTAACGTACTATGTATTCACTCACTACAAAACCAAGCGCACTTTGTTGTAAGTCAAGGAAACCACAGACATTTTAGTAGTATTGTATGATTTTGTGATAGAAAAAGTAAAACTCACGATGATTGTTGGCCGTCCCAAAATTCACCATACACATCAGCGTCAAAGGTAGGTCGATGATTCTCATCAGAAGAGAGACCCGCTATGTGTCCAGTTCGACCAGTCGTGACTGCCCGTTATATATGTTTGATTCTAATTATCTTTGTGTTGTATGGCCATGCAATCTGAGGTTATTGATCATGCTTTTCAATAACGTGATCTCAAAATGAATGAAATTCGAACCGTCCCATTATACGGTTAGTTTTGTAGACCACTGCGTGTTTGATTCCGACTTGTTAGTTCGTCGCCCAAACAACCGGTTAGACAAATAAGACAAATAAGTTAGAACGAACTAATTACGTTCTCGGACCCGAGTACCTTTTCAGAGGTGATGCACATTCTTCAGGATGTTAGTGCACAGAAGTCTGTTTGGGCTGTGTTTGAAAGCCGTATCGGACCGTACAGAATGCTTGCTTGGGTCACAGTTTGGAGCAAGCAAAAATAACCCACTGCCCCGGCGTTGTCGATACGTACGTGGTGTGTACTCTTGTGTCGTCTGATTTGTCGAACAAAATCCGACAAACCAATCTGCGTGATAAACTTTCAGGGATTTTGTTAAATTTGACAGCATCTATTGCAATTGAAGGACAATACAAGACCCGTTGTCCTCAACTCGGTCTCGGACGAAAATGATAAATATCCCTGTTGAGCCCAAACTCGAGCGACACCAAAGTTGGACACGGACTGACAAGAAATATCGCCTTAGTGTAGATAGTCCTCGTACTCACTGTAGTAAGAACCTCTTTTAGGGTAGAAGAGCAATATTCTGGAAATTTCTTATATGCTGGCGAATTTAGAGCTCTCGGTGAGTAAGAACTTTTAATTCGTCAATGTCGGCTCTAGAAAAAATCAACATGCGTTATACCTTTGATGATACCCATTATGAACAGGATGTCCTTATGCGATCAAAATAAAAAACGTCTAACAATCGTGCGTCACAGTTTGGATGCCAATGAAAAAAATAAATTACCTGAAAAAAGTAACACCGAATGGACAACGATTTGAAGTGTGAACTCAACCTGCTCGTATTGTTATGTGGTACCTGTACAAACGTGAGCAACAGAGGATGGAGTACATAGAGCCCTCTCAAAAACTATGTGGTACCTCACGCCCCATGGGTATTCGGCAGTCGCAGGGCAGTCGCATGTAATGCGCTGGTTGTGTGACGCAAACACAGCGATGTGCTTGGTTGCCGCAAGTTTCCCTGGTGCATTCCACTCAGCGTAAGTGTTTTTAAAATATTGAGCGGTAAATTTTTGGGATCAGTGCACTAGCATACATTACATCCAACCGTGTACAGATTCAAAAATAACGGCTTTCGTGTTTATCACCAGCCGAACGAAGAGCGACTGCCTTCGGACAAGTGAATTTTGTGGTAAGACAAATACATTCCTTCGCATCAAGTTGTCAGATCAGTTTCAATCTCGGTAACCAGGAGAATCATGACACGATCTGACCTATACAGTGCCAGTCATTTCTGAAAAATCAACTTTTCTTGACATCTTCCCTCAAAAGGCATCAGGTGAGTCTGGCAAGTTAGAGCGGTCGATGTGATTATAGTGCCTCTATTCAATTCACACAGTTGAAGAGAAATGGACCCTTCATTTGTGTTGGCAAAATTGTCCATGTTTCACAATATCAATCATAGCGTTCGGTAGATGAAACACGATCCCCGATGACGTACATGTTATGCAAGAACATCTTCATACGAAATGAAAGGGATCGAAGTATGTCATATGCCAATCGGTGGTGTTAAACACCGTTGGATTAACTGGTTAGAGGCAAAACGACAGCGACTTACATACAATTTTTAGCTAATTTCTCTTGCTCAGTTTTCAGGTCACAATGGGAAAAGTCATTCACACTAGAAAATTCAGTTCACACTAGGTGTCAGCTAAGAAGGAATGGCTGAGCTCCACTTGATGGAAAGAATCAGAACTACTAATGTATTTTTCGAAACTGTCCGATAACTGTCCACTTCTCTTTCGCTTGTTGTGGCTTAATTATGGTGTTCTAAATTCAGTTTGGACTCTAGCTCCAGGAATCTCCTTGGAAATTTCCCGTCTTTGCAGAGACCGTCAGGGACTTTTGCGTGATATAAGCTTGAAGAGTGTTTCATTGTGATGCAAGATTCCAGCACATTGGGTGTGTGAGTCAAACGGATCAACATTTTTGAGACAGGGCAATCAGGGTACCGATTTTCTTGTTTAAAAAAACACTGTTTCACACAGTAGTGTCCCGTGACCATTTGAGAAATACTGGTTGAAATAGGAACTAGAGGATGATTCCCGCGATTGTCTGAAAATGGTCATTATCATCACTCGACATTCACGAAGAGATGGAATCGTTGAGAAACGCAGACGAGGTGATTCTTTTGATTTCCGACTCTGGAGATGAACCCGAGTTTACAATATTCAAGACGCGAACCGGTGAACCGGTGATTGGAAATAACTGATCTATGAAGGCAAGGTTCGAGGGGACTTAGAAGGAAACTTATAAGCATTTGATACCGGAAGACACCGTGTTTCAGCACACATCGAGCAGGTCTTAAATTCAGCTGTGACCCAGGTGTTTATCCACCCATTGATAAGAGTGCCGTTACACAGAGACTGTGATTGGACGTGGAAGTGTGAGCACAGGAGATACGCATGAAGCCTGATGGCTGCCATCGCGGATAGCCCAACATTCGCCCGATTCTTCGATGTTTTCAGTCCATGTTGGATGCTTGAAGCACGGCGCGGTGATTTAAAACCTCCATCAACAGCGTTCCCCAAGGACGTGTTTCACTTGCTGAGCCAGGAATCAGGGCCAGCGGTGGCCTCTTGCCTATTCGGTCGCATTTTACATCGCCCAAGTTTTGATGTACAGCGACCCCAAGTGACCCACCCAGTTCAATGCGGGTAGAGTAGCCCGGAAGCAAACAGCAACATGTAACCGAAAGCAATTTTTTCAAGATCATTAAAGCGTTTTGTCCCAACTACCAACATTACATAGCATAATGTGTATGAGTGCGTGCCTCACTTCTCAAATCTGTGTGCCCCCTTTCCGGAAACCGTGGATGGATTTAGATTTTCAAGTGCTGTTTCAGGTGGATGCTTAGCGTGCAAAGTTCACGTTTTATAGACAGCAACACAACGCGCGTAGTCAGAAAGAAATCAACGGTTTTTACCAGGAGATATTCGAGCTAATATTGATCACCAATGGAACAAGCACATGTTTGTGTACGGCAGTCGAGTAAACTTTTGAAATCAGGATTATATTCGACGTGTATCGAACGGATTTTAAAGTGTTTGATAGCTTGCCTCATATTTCGCAACTCAGCCTAACTTGGGTGTACAGTGAGGCAGAATCCTATCCGAAAAATGTTGAGTATCTTTGAGGATGATATTCTCGCTGTGGTGACCAAAAATGATAAATGGAGCTTTCCGTAAGATATTAAGACGGCTTGACAGACTCTGTAAACCACTGAGCTATAGTGGAGCAGGTTCTTGGGGAATTTCCAAGTCGGTCGATGATTGGAGATGTGCCCAACACAAAGTAAAAAAGCCTCTCAGTT
>NW_008752511.1:14024-15742 GCF_000715545.1 Opisthorchis viverrini | reverse complement strand
TGCAGACACGTATTTGAGTCAAACGCTTCGATCTAGGATCTAAAATTTCCACGGATTCGGTCTGCATTCCACTAGTATGCAACCGTAATGCCTACAACTAACAATAATTTCATTCCACATCGGCACTCACATGGTGCCATCAGCCGGTCAACGTTATCGCCACATACAACATGCTGAACAAGCGAAAACAAGTTACTGCTGACGTATACCCTCCATCGTTTCGCATACTTTTGGACGGTTATCCTTTAAAACCTTTCAACTCATTCGTCCTATGCACAGTGGTGTCCATCGTCTGTCTATCTCAATGTGGCTGGTCCATTTCATTGTTCGCATACTGAAGTGATGGGACAACAAACCAGTATTGCTCACACACTAGACTAGGTTGACACATTACTTCATAATGCGAACATGGCATTTTGTTGCGACCGACTTTTCTGGAGAAGTGATCACCGTCGACCAGCTGCATCAAGTTATAAACCTCCCTTTGAATCATACCAAGTGCGCTCTTGTCACATTGCACGCGTAGTGAAAATTCTTGAAAATTCCTGGGATTTCATACTATAAAAGTATTTGGGAGAATAGCATTCTTCGTGTTGTCCATGAATGATTTGCGTGGTACCGGGTACATGAGGCCCTTCGAGATGTTCCCTTGGTTAACGCGCGAATTTACTGATCTTGGTTCGAAACCGACCTCCGTTTCTCGTTTTCCCATATCTAGGCTTAGGCAACGTGGCATTAGCACAGCTCTCGTGATTCTTTGGGTGGCATGGCTATTGAGCCCCGAGAGGCTGTTACAGCTGAAAACGCGCTTTCACACGTACGTTCTGATCTCCTCAGTTGCTGCACTCTGCATTCCAACATGCGTACATTAAGCGCTCGCTTTGGGTCAATTTATTTCGGTTTAGTTAACAATGATTTTAGGAATTTAATTACTACTTCAAATTCAAATGGATTTACGAGCCCCGCACACTGTATTTGATGACTTCATTTCGGGTTGGTGTGACAAATAAGGACAAAATGGAAGAAAATCCAGCATTCTCATACGGTGTCGGGTCGGTAGACACATCTTCCGAATCACTTTCTCTAATGGAACAGAGACCTGAACATTCATGCTATGCTAGTCTGAGCTTGATTGTTGTGCAAATAATTATCCTGGAATATTAGTTACTATCGGCTGGCTGTAACCCCGTGCACTCAGGATCGTCGACTAATTTGAGTCTTTCACGTTCCGTTTTCCTCTTGACATGATCAACCCTTTTGTGTCTTGTATTATAAAGCACATTTAGTAGACTGGTATTATCCGTTTAATAAGGCGAGTATTCCAGTCACTTCACACCTAACTGGCAGTCTAGCTCCCGCTAGAGCTCATCAGCAACACCCATCATAATTCATAGCCGAATTTAAAACGCACCTCTGTCCATCATTGTTGTCCGGGTGCATCAGAATGTCGGAAATTCCCACATTGTCCACCACCTGAATGTTACACGTGTTTACTGTGTCGACAGACATACAGCCGTGGATTCTTGTTACCTCTCCTCATACTGTGATACTAACGAGATTTCCCCTATAAAAGAGACCATTCACAGCCTACACAAAATGCTTGATATTAGACTTATGAAGACAACATCATCCAGGTTCAGGAGCCCAATCAGTTCCCTCCAACGCATTTGTCCTACAAGTTGATTCGCTCTTAACCTTGAACTGCAAACCACACAGGC
>NW_008752511.1:7777-13268 GCF_000715545.1 Opisthorchis viverrini | reverse complement strand
TAAATCAAATCTTATAAAACACGCCATAATAGCTGCTCGAATTAGACGCACGTCGAAATCACTTTCCGATGAGTATCAACGGACTGGACGTTGTTGTGTTGTGTATGGCTAGTTATGTGACGGCTGAAAATCATCGTGAGTTTACTCTTGATATCGCGAATTATACACTCCAAGCTATGTGTTATGCAGCGATATGCGTTCAGTTGTCTAGTGGGTGCGTATAAATTGTATTCAAGCAAATGCATCACTGCCAACTATCCACTTTAATTTGTGATTGATTCCTGTTGCCAGCTGAACAAAAGGTTTACTTTTTAATAGATAAGAGCACAAAGGTTCGGCTCGGCAGTCGCGCTCCAGTAGTTCGGATTCACAGACGTACAGTGGTTCTAACTTGGAACCTCTAACATGCTCGGATTTTGTGCAAGTGGGCAACTTCCAGGTCACACTTGAACAACTGTGAGAACCCCGCAACTTATCACTGGTAGAATTCGACTGGATTTCCACAGTCCTGGGCCACTTGGAGTGGCAATTTCACGAGCGTCAAATGGCACCTGGATCATACCCGGAACTTATCCAAATCGGATATTCCCAGTCCTTATCAAAAGTATCGTCCATCGTCACCCTATATCTGAGTGTTTAGTAATACCCATAGCTTTGCGCTATTTATAAGCCATTTAGACTAGACACAAAAGAGACCACGAGTATTTGCCCAGTCCGCATTTTATCTGGAGATGCCTTTTGAATCCCGCTTGGCGATTGTTTCAATGAGCGCTTAGTTTGCTCACATCTGAGTATGGCTCGAATTCTGAGCTTCTTACCATTTTAAAGGCAAGAGACATGCCGGTGTCTAGATGGCGGGAACGTCCAGTGACAGGTAAGCGGGCTCTTCTGAGATTTCCGTGAAAGTCAAGCAGATGTACCTGAGCATGTCAGTATTGGTGGCCGTTATTTTAGGGATTTTGAAAGCCGAACGTACATCTACCATAAAAGCAGCATTCAGTCACATTTGCGTTGAAAACTGACAACGTGAAACCCACCGAGGTATCGTTTGGTGAATTCACGCGAGGCCGTTAACTGTTTACGAATCCAGTGAACAACGACATTAACACAGGAACATAGCTCTATTTGACATGCCTATTTACCTGTTGCTTTTTCAGTTGGCAACTTGGGCAACCTGCTTTCCGAGTACGCTCCCTTGTGTAAGTCACTTTTGTTCTTCCAAAAGTCTACCAAACTTGGTTGCTGTCCGCTGCCCTATAAAGCATGAACCGCAACGTTGAACTCCTCTGAGAGCGTCCTACTAAGACCTGAGCAAAGGTGTCGAGTTGTTGCTCAACTATTGGTTCATCCCTTTTTCATCCGAAAGCCTCCATGAAAGCGCATCGCCAGATTTACTGAGGGGCTCATAAAATGAACTTTGTCTGCTTTGAAATTTCATTGTCGGACACCTTGGATATCTTGGTGTACGGGCCATTCTTAAATCATCATTTGGCTATCTCGGTATTCAAGGTCATGTTATCATTATCATGCTTTGTGATTTTACGAGTGTTACAACCGGTGAATCGACTTCTGATCTACATCTGATGAGATGTTTCACGTTGCGTTTTGGAACGGATTTATGCGAGCGAATATTTAGCTTAAGTGCGCGTCGTGAATTACCCTTGTAGACAAGCTATAAGCGGAATGTACACATCCGGGTGGCAGTGCAGCCATACTGCGGTTTTGATACTAAACAGCAAATCTCCTATAGTTTAGTCATTTTGGACATTTTGGGTAAAAGGAGGGGTACCCACGTGAAGCAAACATTCCGAATACTGCTCATTTACCGTCCCTAACTGAGTCACATCCAGCTGGGCGCACAATCACTGTCAACAGGTAGCCGACATCACTCCACTCATGAAGCCGTTGCACACCGTAATAGATTGAAGTGTGGCGTGTTAGTCCACATTCCTCTGAAGATGGGTGAAACGCGCACCGCTCAGACGGACGAAAGAGTGGCGCAGTTTTTCTCGGCTTTTCGACAGCACAACGGCCTAGTTTAAAATTTTCAAGTCTCTCTAGGGTGCTGGCAATGTCATGTGCGTTTAAACGAAACCTTGACAATCTGCCTTTTCTTTGAATGTCCTTGAAGGCTAGTTGAAGAAATCTAGTGAAACTGTTGTTATTTTCTTCACCGCCGTTCTTTTACATAGCAGTTCAACACAGAACGCCGTCAGCACACGGAACGGATGACGACTCTTCCAGCGCTGATCAGCCGGTAAATCCGGGTAAAATGATACATCCGGAGGGACCTCACAAGTGTTTGGTGTGCGGCAAATCTTTCCGTCATCTGTCATCAGCTAACAGACACCAGGAACTGCACGCTGAAAATGCCAATGCTCAGTGTAGTTTGTGCGAAACGTCTTTCTGGAATGAGCGTCGCTTGCGGGAACACATGAAGCGACTTCATTCTCCGGGAGACGAACATCCTCGCAGAACATCCAGTAAACGAGTGCAAGAATCAGAGCTAAGAGGCAATCCATGTCCCAAATGCGGAAAGTACTTTTCGACTTGGGGGATTCTGTTTCAGCATCTGAAATGGTCGCACGATGAGGGAGCACGTCACCAATGCGAGGAGTGTGGGGCTTTTTTCCAACGGAAATCAAATTTGGATCGTCATTTAAGAACCGTGCATGGAAACCAAGGCCAGCACGTGTGTGAGCAATGCGGGCAAACCTACTCTCGATTAGATAATCTCAGGAGACATACTGAAAATGCGCACACCAATCACCCGGACGACAAACGGCTTATCAATGAGAAACCGACGGATTGATAATTACACACACCCACATAATTGATCCTACGTTTGGACTTCCTGTTGAAAGCCCATCAAATTTGTACCTTTTTTCCGGGGTATACTTGCGAGCTATAGTCCACATAGATTGGAAACTGAAAGAGATCCAATAATCTCTGTTTCTGTTTTCATTTGCAAACAAGGCGGTACCCGCTTTGTACGATGTGGTTACGAGGGAAATCATGAGACTAGAATCGCGTGGCCTTGAAATTTATCAATAAAACGCAGCAAGAAACTTACAGGGAAATCCCGATATGGCACAAGTCCGAAATACTCCCACGGGGAACAGCAAAGCTTTCTGAGTTACGGACAAACGTACGCGGACACCACGTGGTAGGCAAATGGTCCAAACTAGTGCGTGAAAAATTTTCCAGAAGTAATTGGACGTGTTAAGGGTCAAAACTTCGTGAGCGATTGTAACTGAATATGAGGTGGACTCAGAAATCAGTGTATTCAGGGGAGCGCAGGGTTTGACCGGGAGAAATCGAGAACACTCAGCAATGAAACTAGTCTTCCGTGTGTTAGCTGACAATAAGCTTCGATCTTATGTGGAAGAAGCGAACGAAATCACCTGTCCGAACCCCACAGGACGTCAATATTCGATTGAATCGGCCAGAAATTCCACCGCCCGATCAACACGGTTGACTGTCAGTTATCTGGCGGCGACTTCAGCGGTAGTTCTCTTTATACATTGTCTATCAACCTGGTCAAGCAGCTTCGGTCATTGGACACAAACTTGGGGAATTTTCCCCTGTTTGTCTGAAATTAATCACCAATTAGGTTCCGAGAATAAAATAATGGATCCGCCATTCATGCCGCTAATCATCTTTCAACCATGGGACTCGCATCAAGTAGTCACTTGTTTATGGGCTGCTCGATTGACAAATTCTCAAATGAGGCGTCCATTCACGTGAATGATTGTGTTGTGTTACACAAAGCATCGATTATTTGTGTGGCTCGTGCGACAGGCCTTCAAAATTGAGGTTCATTCAGATGACTGATATCATTCTCCTTGCTATTTACTGACTACTGATACGGCGTTAGGCTAGTCACTATACACGAAGCAGTGGTCACCGAAGTGCAAGCCCGATCCTATGTATGACCACACATGTTGTAGGTATTCTCCAAGGTAGTGTAGGGTGTGTTTGGAAGCCGTAACTAATGTCGACCACTATACAAATACACGATATACGAGAAGTATTTAACACGCATACCTAGAATAAAAAATTTACGAATTCCGCAACTGCTAAGCTTTGAATTCAAATCTGTCTCATGCGGGTGGAATGACTTCATTGTTTCTCGAACTCGTCCACAATGTATAATCATGGCCTGTGGGAATTGTACCGCAAAGCGTAATCTAGGGTCGCGTCTCGATTCGTCTGTTGTTTGTGATTTACCTTCCATATAGTGATTTCAAGCAACCTGATAAGCGTGATTTGCAGTTCTGAGGATTGTGGTATTCATTTATTTTGCAAGGATATTTTCCTCGAAACGTTGTTGAAAGTGACTGGAACTATTCCACGGTGCCTATCCGATGCCTATCCGAGAATCTGAATGGCCACAACTGGTAAAATTGTCTTATTCTCTTGTTGCTGTTCCCGTTGATAAAATAAGGGCAGTTTCCTTGTTGCGCAAGGTGCTTTGCTGTTCGGTCCATATTAATTTGGTGCTCAACAACAACAGCTCAACAGTTTCATGGTGTCCTATCCCCTCGACATTCTAGACAGCAGTCACTTAATGCCTTCTAGTTACCGTGAACCTTGGTCGGGATATCCATCTGATTGACTGGTGCCCTTGGCCAAACCAAAAACGTCAACGACCAGGAGCACTGGAGATCACGCGGTACCCATCCTGGAAGACCGGTATCACCGACAGCACCCAATCGTTTCGTAATCTCTTTCAAAACCCTCTGCTAGGCCAAAAGTTGACCAATCTTCTGCTTCTGCCACTCTGCACTGGACACAAAGAATAATAGTCTGTTTGGAAAACGATATTTCAGAATGCATGATGCATGGCCTGAACAACGAAAACTCTGGTGCTAGACACATCTATCAATGGAATTTTCGGTGAAATTAGCCTGATACATGCGTTCCTTGAGATTGAGGGATACAGCACTATAGCAGCACATATGTCTCAGATTAGCAAACCCGACTGGGACATTGCGGATTCGTGCATCGACCTCATTTGTCACACTACAATCAGAACAAACACGGCTACCAATATACGTAAAATGCTCCACAACTTACAGCACGCCTGCCTGGATTTGAAGGGGCGCCTTTCAGTGGCTGCACGTCCACGAGCATGACCGTATACTTTGTGGGGGCAAAGTGCATACGAGATAATAAAAGGAACCAATGCTTTTGGAAGACGAGAACGATGTCGTCTGCAAATTCCAGATCAACAATGTTTACATTAGAGTCAATTTGATCACCGGGGTTTGAAGGCCGTCTAGCGTTAATCCGCGATTTCATCAATCACGAAGTTGAATGATAATGGAGAGAATAGGTACTCCTTTCGAACACAGCTTTGTAAACGGATGCTTTTGAAGGTCTTTCCGTAAACTCACACTACAATGACTTTTTCGTGTTCAAGAACCTCGTGGACATTCCTTGATGAGCGAGCTTCTCAAGGATAACAGACCGGTCAACCGATTCACGT
>NW_008752511.1:5965-6614 GCF_000715545.1 Opisthorchis viverrini | reverse complement strand
TATTGGCCGGTCTTTGAAGCACTCAGCCAGTTTCACGTGACCCTCGTTCAGCTCCACTTGTACAGCTTTAGATTAACAGAAGTTTGTTGTCAAGGCAAGGTCAAAACTCGATTCCACAGGTTGTTTGTTAGGAGCCAGTCGGTTTGGTGAAGCATTTCAAGCTGCAACAGGTCAAATTTCATGTGCTCCTATGACAAAGCTGCTGAAACATTCTAGTGCTATAAACGATATCTAGATTCATTGGGGAATTGATGTACGCCTTCAGAGCTGAAGCATACGGGTGATTTATACAAGACAGACGCAAGAGCGTTTTTGTTTCCTGGTCGGGAATCTAGATTCCATAGACCGCGGGCATCTTCATGGTTGTACCCAGAAGATTTTCCTGACGTTTGCTTCAGTCGTCGAACGCGTGGAATGAATTTCCGAGCAGCAAATGCTTTAGTGGTATGGCAGCATGCATGTGCGACATATGCAGTGAAACTCAGTCGCTACAACATACCTCATCTAACATGAATTGTGCCGTCCGATGCGTCAACGTATGTCTTAGACATGCAAAATAGATCTGTTCTTTGTGTGTTGTAACAGGATACGTGGCTAAAACAGCTTACGTCGTATTCAACCACCACTAAATAGTTACACTCGAGGAGGT
>NW_008752511.1:0-3111 GCF_000715545.1 Opisthorchis viverrini | reverse complement strand
TACGTGGGTAAAACGGCTTACGTCGTATTCAACCAGCACTAAATAGGTACGCCCTAGGAGGTCGGGAATTCCGACCATATGCCTTCTTCATGGGTGGAAAGAACGTAAGCGTTGGCCTGGTCATAAATCAGAGTGGCTGTTGACGCAGTAGTTGTGGACATTTTGGTCGCCCAGCACCTTCGCAAATTCATCTACATCGTGCTACCGCTCCTCGGATGATGGAGGCCAAAACTTCAGCCAATCACTGTACTTATTTGTTTCAGGCAGCGGTTGACGTGGCGCCCTGCCAAAAGGGTGCTGGCTTATTTGGTGCTGTGATTCAAACTGTAGGACATTCCCATAAATGGTTGAATATATTGACAATGACGCATTCTCGCGGGCATCCGATTAAACATGTGGTGGTGAACTGAGAAAAATATCAGTGAATGCAGTCCGTTGTAAGATTGTGCGAACCAAATTTAGAATAAAAACAGAAAAGACGGCTAATTGTCTCGGCACATAAACTGAGTAGCCAGTGTGCACAGTCTACTGGACTAAGTTGAAGAATGATTGATTACTCCATCCGTGGCCGCACGTTTCCACAAATCGAAACATTCGCCAGCGACGTCTGCATTAGCCTGTCTATAGACGGCATGAATGAGATGCGAATCCAGCTGGTGGCACAACACTGTTACGTCATTCGACCGATCCGTTAGTCTTCCAGCGGTAAAAAGCACATGTACCAGCCTAGCCCAATCTCTATCATTCAGTGGGCATTGAAACTCTGCCCCTTGTACCCAGTGACAAAGGGGCGGGAGTGGACTTTCTCCGTCTGCCATCCTTCTATCTGAAATATGGAACTCTGAGGGTCAGGCTTGATCTGAATGCACTGGGAATCACATGAGAGAACATCGTCTCCGTGTGCAAGCAATTCACAGGGCTGCTGAATCGCCTATGACTAAGTGGTCTGTTGTACAACAACTAGGTAGGAATTCGCACGTTACAATTTCGTTGGAAGTTTTCGAGTTCCGCACTGCCGCCAATTCTCAACAAGGATGGAACAGCCTCACGGGCATTCTTGAAATTTGCCGTCGATTCATTTTACTTACGAGAAGAAATTCCCACCGACATTCCAAGCTCATATTGTCACGTCAATAGCTGATACATAGTTAAGTGCGTAAGGATATGTGAATATGGTAGTGTGATCCGGGGTCAGATTGCCCAAAGATCTGGTGGACAGATACACCCACCGGTGCTTCTATGTCAATCAGATCAGGAAGGTTGTCGGAGATCATTCGATTCGGTGAGTTACACACGCAAGGGTGATCCAAGCATTCCTACTACACCTTGTGGTAATTTTAAACAGTGCCGCGTGACTCCGCGTATAAGGTTTTTCTTATTCCACTCAAATCATCGTGCCTACTCCTAGTCGATGACGGCTTATTGATCATTAGTCAGTAGCAATGAGGTTATGCCTATCGACTGTGTGTCAGTGTGCATCTATTAGCTAGATTTTTTTGCTGAAGGGAATACAGTTGAACAAGTGCGTCTTTGGATATTCTGCAGTGTGTGGCTCACCATCCCTGCATACGTTGTACGATTGTGGGAATGGATTCTGAGGTGGGATGTTGACTCAATATCTAAGTCAGTTTAGCAAACCATCGCGCGCTTGTTTTCACTAGAAACAAACCGAATTCGGGTTACTGAAACTATGGCATTTGCGAAGTCATTCGGTTGATTTTGATTGAGCTATCACTCTGAGTTATCAATGACCGCCGATTTCTATGCATTTTACACAAGTAAATTTCTAGTCTGATTAATTGTTTAGATCAATTGTTTGCTGGAACCTCGATACGTTACTTTTGTATGGAACGCTCTCTCAGCGTCCGGGTTATTCATGTTACATTTCTTCCCCGAAAGGAAAGGCGACGTCAGCAAGAACACAGAAATTACTGGAAAACATAGTCAATGATGGTTCCCCATCATGATAACCGTAGGCATTGTCGCTTATCTTGGCTGTTAATAGTAGATGCCAAACCCTCATCCATGCGCGCCGCTAATCACGAGGCCCTGGTTATGCACCGCAGCCCAACCCGATGGCCAAACGCGGCCTTCCATCCTCATGTCCGTATGCATTATCTCACTACCGTGCCCACGCTCGAAAATTATGAAGCTGACATTGATGAATTAAAGGTTGCTACTCAAGGAGTGCTCTAATGTCACCAGAATATATGAGATTTCTGGATTATTCATCAAGTTCAGGCAATCCTGCGATAAGAGAAGTTCTTACTATACTGAGTAGGAGCAGGTTGTAAACACAGTCCACACAGACTTCTCTTCTTTCGCCCCCTGAAGAATAAGCATCGCCTTCGGGAGAGGTACTCCGATCACCTATTACTTGGGCGGTAAATTATAAAAAAACTCGAAATCAAAGACGCAGTAGTCTTCGAAGCTGATCAGATAATGAGACGGTTCGAGTTTCATACAACAGACCCGTCATTATTACCAAACGTGATCCACAAAATCCAAGTGCAATGCCACACACCACGGGATCATTAGGAACAAGCATATTTAACAAGGAGCAACGGCTAGTCGAACCAGACGCGCAGCGAACTTGCCTTCTGATGAGAATCATCAAACTACCTTTGACGGTGATATATATAGGAAAACTTTGGGATGGCCCAAACCATTGTGAGTGCTACTGTATCCATCAGGTAGTCGTGCAATATCAAAATTGCAATTAGAATGTCTGATTTCCTTGGCTTCCAACAAGTTGCGCTGAGTTTTGTAGCGAGTGCGTGCAGTTTCAAGTTTCCCTCCTTATTTGTTACTTTGATACTGGAGTTGTTAGCGGCATCTTAACGGCCATTACCGGGTTGCGCGTTAATGTGAAAATATTTGGTGTGTCACATTTGTTGCTGACATTAAGTGATTGGTTATTAGAACATCGAACCCTTTTTCATCAAATCCAAGAGAATGTGCCTGACCTTGAGGATACTGACCGACAACGAACTGACTGTTCGTGTTACCCATTTCACAAGCAGAATGTTTATCCACAGACAACTTTAGGTACAAACGTGGTATATCTGCTGATTCCAGAATGTGTGTAATCTGCTGCTGACCCGCTCCAGT
>NW_008752510.1:29529-30334 GCF_000715545.1 Opisthorchis viverrini | reverse complement strand
GTTTATGACATTGTCCTCTTTTTGCGCTATCCCCACTACCCACAGATTTCCCAGTCGTGCTTCATTCTGATCTAAACGTTTGATCACGCCAGACGGCACACTACCCACAAGTTGAGAACAAACATTGTTATAATTTGGGAGAACTTTTGTGATAAAATTAAGCGGAAGTTACCATTTAAAGGCAACTTCCGTACATCTACCTTTGAAGTTAGCCATTATGTAACCGTAATCGACGTGAACTGAGTTTGAACGTGACTGCCATTCATCTAGTTCACAAAAGTTTATAGCATCTAGAACGAAAGCGGATTCAAAGTGTTCAGATAATGACGTAACTTGGCCAACATGTTCACCGGCTTTACTTACTTCATGGACAGCAGTGCACACGTTCAAATTCTGTGGATTTGGCCCTGCCGCAATTCCTTTTAAGGCTCATGATCGCATAAGTGTCAGTGGCAGTTCTACTTTGATCCCTAATAAACTATCTTATTATACGTTTACGTTTCCTGCTCAAATAACTCTGTACCTGAATCATTTATCACCTATCTGTCTAAAGAAACAAAACCACTGCAACGGGGGTAGTCTTCGGAACGAATAATTGCTACGAAGTGGAAGCGATTTTCATATATCTCGAAATGAGGATTTCAAGCGCGCGTGGTTTAAAATGCACGACTTGCATGGAAACACTCAGACCATTGACTGAGCAGCCAAAGATGCTTGTTCCCAATCACTCTCGTGAACTTGAACTTCACCAATTATTCGCCATGCCACCACCCAACGGATAAAGTCCATGTCGGCCACTGCTGTT
>NW_008752510.1:24542-26082 GCF_000715545.1 Opisthorchis viverrini | reverse complement strand
TGTCTTCCCTTTCCCATTGGGAACCAACTTCCACCCTAGTGTCCTCACCTGACAAACACGATGGTGAAATAGGAGCACTAGTAAAACCAGTCTATCAGTGCGTACCGAGTTCAGTCTGAGTGAGAATAAAAGACCCTACATGGATAACAAGTTTTTGAATCCTTCGATACTTTCTTGACATGCCGTTTTAAGTCAGTCTTTTAACTAGCCCGATCGAACCATTCGCCCACAATCCATACACGCAGACGCGGAAACATCCCCAGTCCGTGAAAAGACTGTATTTTCTACAAGTCGCCGGCAACCTTCACATCACAATTCACTCCTGGCTCAAGATAGATATGCTGAAGCTGTTGGGCCGCCTCGTCTGTTGAAAGCAGATCAATGACACGTTTGTGTATGCGCATTTGGAATCTGTCCCACGTTTTGGATCCTTCGCCGCAAGGGGTCTTTCGTGTCGTAATCCTCAAAACCTAACATCATGAAGAATTGAAATTCCAAAATACCTTTGTTGGCATCCGTACTGGGCCTTTTACACGCAGGTTCTGATCTTTTGCACGCTTTATCAGGTCAGTTGACACTGTTTCTAGTGACTTGATATTGGCCGACGTTAGGGTTACTCGCACCCAGTTTCTTGACGAGGGTTGCGCCAACTCGGGCTTCTTCTCCGCCATGCTGCCAATTCAAAACACAACTGGATAGCGCCCTTTGATTTGACCTTCGCCTTATACGCATTTTTAGTTCAGCAACCATTAGCTGATACATGGGGTCGATGGTTCTGCCCGAATTTCCCGGCTCTTTAAGGTCTAGGAACGTCGTTGTTCTCCCATGAGCTGCACAGCTCGTCGAAAAATAAGGAAAAAAATAATTAGACCTGTGTCGTTGACACAAGCTGAATAGTTTTTAAGGGTAGGTTTTTACACGCACACAAAATCGATAATTTCACCGATTGTCGTCTAATACTATTTCACGCTCTAACTTAGAAAGGTTATCGCTTGGCCCCGAAATACATTGCCACGTCCAACTTGGCGCGGCCAAATCTGATTCAAAGTATCGGTAAGTACTTATAATACATGTCTCCCGTTCCTTCTGCAGAGCCTAGTGCAGGATTTCAAGGAGTCACGGATTGATACACAGGATCGAGGCTTTTGCTTAAGTTTCCCGGGTTGTTTTTGTTCTTGTCTGTCAGTGGCTGTCGTTCACCTGAAATGCACAAGTGAAAAAAGGGTGTAGCACCTCTCCTTATGTTCTCAGCGCGGGGCAGTATGCTCGCCAGCTCGAGCATTCGGATAAATTATTGTCCAATGGTGCTTTAAACTGGGCTCCAGAGGCCGTGTGGACAACCGTCGGAGGAAGGTCATTCCATGCACCTACTCCCCGAAATGAGAAAAAATTTCGTTTGATGAATGTGTGTGCTCTGGGCCCTAAAATTTTCTTACTATGTCCCCGCCGTGTGTTTGCTGGGTCAACGGTAAAAAACCTGTTTGCCAAGCTCTGTTCAAACAGGGCATAGGTAAGAATTAGGTCCCCTCAGAGGCGACGG
>NW_008752510.1:10973-20633 GCF_000715545.1 Opisthorchis viverrini | reverse complement strand
GAGAGTTAGCTAGTCGGCTTATCTGGTCGTCCTGTAAGCCCTTGCATTTGAAGTGCCACCAGGCCTTGCATGTTTGGCATTGCTTACCGCGTTTGACGTTCGATGGGCAGCCATTTCGTCCACATTTGCTATAGTCCACCAATGGCTGAAGCGGGCAATCGGTGTAAATTGATGTCATGTTTAGAATTTGATGTAAAATATGAAGTGTGCGCAAAATATCAAGGGCTATCTCTCAAATGTTTTGTTAGAGTAATGAAATTCAACAATTACTCGTGTGTACTCTGTGAATAGACTGAACAAGGAAAAAATTCTTTCACAAATTTGGACGAGGGAAAAACGAAACCGATTTCGAACGTACCGCGCGATTCATTTGTACGTGACTGCCGTTCCTTCTGCAGAGCCCAGTGCCGGAAAGGGATTCACCGATAAGGAACACAATGTGTTTATCGAGAAGAAACGAGTGCGAGTGCAAAACTTACAAGAAACCTCAAGCTATTCAAATTTAATTTTCATTGATCCAGTCTCATACTGAATTGATTAAATGCTTCATTGGCGTGGGTGCTTGCTGGTTTTCCTATTGAGCCTTTAGAGGAGTGTTCTGGGTTGCTTTCAGGAATCTGATCTTAATAGTGCCGAATTCCATCCCAGGCGACTAAAGTCGATAAGAAGGAGAGCAGGGTTCTTTCTAGGACAAGAATAAGTGAATTGGACATTTGTACCTTTATTTTACTTCCATTATAACACTGCGTATTTCATCAATTGCATTATCGTTTTTTGTTTGAATACGAAAAACTATAAAAAACGCGCACTTGTACAATTTCGCAGAGTACAAACTTGGTCACGTGTTTCGACTCTCTCTTCTGATTTCGCTCGCGCTTGCAGCGAGCCACACACTCCTGGTAAACTTACTTATTGTATAGCCAGACCACCACACCGGCAATCCTCCCATTGACTTGTTTGGGAGGCTCAATATGGGTGTCATTCTTCAGTTCTGTGTAAACGTTTTGCTTGTGTATGAAAACGTTTGGCCCATACTCGATACGAAGGCGGAAAACCTCTGAAAATAGCACGAAGGAAGTGCACGAAACCATCTGAAGGGGGCAACGAAAAACTTGCTTCAGGTTTTTCGTCGTGGTATGAGAGAGACGCATCACTAGAGCCAGAACCCCTAATTCTTTTCGTATTTTTCTGTTAGCACCGTGCGCTACTGTGCCGTTGGTGGGGTTTTCCCCGAATGACACATCGATGCACTTTTTCATTCGGAGGAACTTATCAGCCTAACCAATCATTTATGATGAAGAACCTAGGGGTACTGTAACAAAGGTCGGTACAAGAGGGGTATAAGGCAGTCTGAATCTCGCCAGAAATGCTGTGCTTGAAAGGAAAGATTCGATCTGGTGCATAATTTGCAGCTGAGTTACATGGGTACGGAGCTTGTGGAAAACGTCAAAGTAGACCGAATGTCACAAATTGGTCGAGGGTATTGCACGTGATATGAGGCCCTCGTCCTCTGTTTCTTTTGAACCGTTCAGGGACTCAAGGACATTCATCGCGTGAAACCGACGTAAGAGGAATGCGGGTGGTGTCGAGATCATCATATTGTTGGTAACGGGGCTATTTAGAACGGTCAGCTTAAGGCTGCATTCCATAACCTTTTTCCATATGCTAATGAGCTTGGAGTGTCTAGTGGTCAGGGCCTGCAGACCGACGCAGGAAATATTTTCGCCCAAGCAGGATGAAGACTGCGTCGTTTAAAAACCGTGAAAATATCATATAGAAAATTTTATTGTGCTTGAACCATGTTTAATTCACGGCCTCTGGATGCAGTTCACCCGGATCTGACGCTCCAGAGAAATTCGTCCAAGCGAAAAAATCACCGGCACCTTCCCCGTTAGACAGCATGTGATTAAGGAGCCGTTTGTGTCTCCACGCTGCCAGGGAGCGGAAATGATGACGTCACTGCATGGCGCTCTCCCGGTCTCGCTCTTGGATTCCCCGATTACGTCCCTGGTGAAAAACCTCCATCTCGGTCACCCAAATATATCGCATTTACCCCGGTTCCTCTTAGGCGGTCCGTATAAAACAACATTTTATTGTGCAGGATCCCTCTTACCAAATTATCAGCGGTCTGAGAGCTGGCAGTCTCCGTCTCATGGCCCTATTGATTGAGGTACAAAAGTTTGTGCTCCATGTTCATTAAAATTTGGACCATTCGCGTAAGACAACGCTGGTTGCCGCTATCATACCATTAGCTTCTGAACGAAAGGCTTTGGTCAAGAATCACAATCGTTATTCTGTCTAGCTTTGGGCGTCATTACAGTATTTCAGACTACGCACTACCATGAATTTTACTGCTGAAATCGCTCTTGTGCCCCATCGGATTTGTTGTCCGGATATCGGTAAAATTCCCTTACGAGAAACGGATAAGAGATACCATGTAATCGATTACACCCTAGGTCCTTGCATACAGTTATTTGCAAACTCCATACTTGACCCAATCAGCGAACGCCACTGAAATGATCCAGAACCTGGGCGCTTCTTTCAAGCGCCGTAAAATTGGTAATTTGCACTGTACCCCCACTTCTGCCTCTACCGTTTGGCAATTTACCTCTCGTCCTCTCGCTTTAACCATGGCTCTTACACGAGAACACTTAGCCAGGTCAGAATATGCGCTGTTCCTGCGCACACCTTGGAGATTGTGTCGATTAACGTCTACCGGAACTGCGAAAACCAGTTAGGGGATCCACAAAGTCACCAAGCCCAGGGCATTTTCTCCATTTAGAAGTTACAGGTTAGGCTTTGGTGACTGCTTCTGCTGCGGATTGCTGTGCTAATGTTGATATGGCATCTACATCATGCGCCGAGCTTCGATTGCTCAGATAGATACATGTAAATAACCCAATGGCTCAGTGAACACTTCGATGAAAACTCGCGTTTTCCGAAGTGCTGAACGGTTATTCTTGGTGTCCAATGAGTGTAGTAGCTGGGCTTTTCTATTGCATTGCCGGTGTATCTTAGTGAATGGCGACAGTTTCCGCTTTTTGGGTGGGGTGTACCATTGTGATCTGTTTTTGTAGACAATGATCATGTAAGTTTCCTCCACAAAAGATTGTCCCAGATCAGGACGTTGGAAGGGTACACATATTCCTAAAAAACTTTCGTGATGGACGCCATGAATGCACAACTAAGACGCAAGATTCCCCCATCAAAACATCAGCACACAATTTAATAAGCAGTGTATCGGCAAAATGCCCCTCACTGGAAGGACTGCCAGATAACCCGCGCGCTACCCCGCGGGCACATCGGCAATCTGGGTAAGTGCACCCTAGTTCACGAATAGCTTGAGCGCAGCTGGAAAAATCCTACCAAGTAGACCGCACAGAGACTTCATCTAGCATAACTTGAGAGGGTCCAGTTGGCCCACCGATAAATAATGGACAGTGGTAGCTGGGCAGTTGCTGAAAGTCCTTCGCGGCAAACAGGTCGATACCGCTAGACCTGAGGGAACGGTACTCAACAGTGCGAAGTAGGCCTCTTTTCTTGGTGGCCTTTTAAACTTGAGTGGACCACAACATGATTCACGTGTGCTGGTCAAGGTGGAATTAAAGTTTGCGCTGAGTTTTGGCTGGAAGCAACACTCTATGCTCTTAAGCGAGTTGACTCACGCGACGCAATGAAATCGTAGTCAAAAGATATCCATGTTAATTTTCTGGGAATGCTCCCATGAATTGTGTTATTGATGATTTTCCACCGCAGTCCGGTTGCCAAATACGAAGAAGGCTATTGAAGTGACAAGCAGTTTGTAACCAATATCTTGCTGTTGAATTTGTTGTATCCACGGCGTAGAAAAAAAGCTGTTGAACCAGCAGAGACACCAGCATTTGGAGGTTTTGGGCCGGCCTGACCCCAAGGTCTCGAAGTGGTATTTACAATGCAACTGCCTTCATCCTGCCTTGGAGATTCTAGTTGACCGCAGGCTAAATTAGGAAGATGCCTGTGGATTTGTTAAGTTTCATGTTGCCTATTTGACCACCATCGTTCCTCTTTTACTATGTTCTGACCACGAGGATTTTCGCGATCAGCCTGGCTAAACAAACAAGGTGTTGTCAGATTCATGGCCCCTGTCCCTGGGTACACGGAGGATGAGTGCATTCTCAGTCAGAAGGACAGCTTTTGGTGGAGTGTGGCTGCAATACGTTGGATCCACACGATCGGAAGTAGGATCCACGTGGGCCTCTTTCCACGACTGTCCCACAAAGTTCAAGCATCGGGGGTAATTCTGAATAGGTCATCTGATCAGCTGCTGAGCATTGACCGTGCGCTGAAAAAAACAGCGCCTCTGCGAGGTTTGCCTCAACCAAAGCCATCTTCAGTGGCTTGCGTTTATTGACGTATGACTGCGCGGCAACGAAAAAGTGACCCGATAATAGTCGGGTAAATCAGTGAACTGGTGGGACAACGAAGGAAATTAGCACTGGCGTCACATAACAGGAAATGGAAACCTGTTCCGTATGCACTAGTGCATTTTTCGTTCCGCTTTAAATGGATGTTGCCTAAGTAGCAGACACTCGTTCAGATCCTCCGCAGGGGAAACTCTGCTACCGAAATGCGCCGGATATAGTTACTAAACCGTCGCCGCCGGAACTTCCTAATTTAATTTCACTTTCATTGTGACTCGGTACGTCTGGAATCTGTTCCGCTTTTGCTTCCAGCGGAATTCCTTCTAATAACTTTTCATCAGTTCTCTGTGCGATATCAAACACCTATTAAGATCCTGTGCATGGCTAATGAGAAATCCAGAGAAAATCAAAAACGTATCGCACGCCCCTAATACCAGCTGAACACGCTGGGTCCGGAAGGCATAAATAAGTAAGTGATATTTGCCTGTCAGTTCTTGTGTATTTTCCTCCTGTCGCCCCCTTACAAGCTCCTGAATCAATGATTATGGAGTTTGACTACTCTTTCCCACAGTGGGGCTACAGGTAGATATTTGAAAGCAAGCAGTACAAATAGTATCGAGAGGGGGATCTGCCCACTACTATAACCATTTCACCGCTTTGCCAGAATTCGACTTGGGATTTTGCTGAATGGTATATATCCAGTTTTCTCATGTCCAGTCGGCCCCTAGGTTGTCGCCGCAAAAGCACGCTTGCCCCACACCGTCGTTCAAATTGCCAAGAGAAAGTAGCCTACTGTATTTAGCCAACGGGGTTGCTATTCACCCAGGTTGAGCTCCTACAGCACACTTGCAGATGCGTCAGTCTATAAAAGATGCTGGTGATAAGCCAACTGCAAATTCATTTTAATTTATTCGTAGCCTTTATGAATTCTGATATAAAAGTCAGGCCATTATCATCCTTATATTGAGATATTTCAATCAACATGATCGCAAATGCACTCAATGAGTCTGCTTTCCTCCCTAGAACCCGCTCTTCCCTACTGATGGAAGTCAAGTTAAAGTGGTCTGCACATGGATACCTCGAACGCCACGCTTAAACTAGACGATATAAAAATCGCGTACACATTCCCCACCTCTGCAAAAACCCTTGCCTTTCACTAGATCAAGCAAGACCTAGATTCACCGACTCGCTGGTCAAACGCTGGCCTTAGCTTCTCCTCCACAAAATCCTCTATAACTTCCTGCCGCTGCTCTCTCCCGGCTGATGCTTTCACAATTAATGGAAATCCTAGTACTCATTCTACAGACATCAAAGATCTCGGCCTCAGATACCCCTGTACTTTTAGCTTTTCCCACCAGGTGCAATTTCAGGTTGCAAGAGCGCGCAGGCTCAGTTTTTTAATACTGCGCTCCTGCCACCTTCCAGACACGATGGTCGCAATCTTTAAGCTATGCGTACGACCAATCGTGGAATTCTGTACCACGTTCTCCTCCCTCTACACCCAAAGTTGCAGACTCGCAATTGAAAGCGTCCAACGCTCATTTACGAAAAAACTCTTTCCTCGATCAAACCCCCTCTCTTACCGCTCCCGTTGTCAAATCCTAGGCCTTGAACCACTATGGCTTAGACGGTTAAAATTGAATCTAGCTCTCTTGCACCGTTTACTGCATAAGAACGCCTTTATAGCAGAGGCTAGACCAAGCATAAACTCACAACCTCGCTACAGGCTCCGAAACTCCTGCAATCTCTTAGTGTGTCCCCCAGCCCGCACAAACCTACGCCACTACTTCTTTCTAGTTTATTACGCTCGCATCTGGAACAGCCTTCCTGAGCAGCTGCGAAGCATCACGCATCACCATGCTTTTTCTCAGTCTGTAGACAAATTCCTTACCTGTGAAACTGCTGCCGTCTTACTTAATACTCAACTACCCTCTGACCTCCTCTACGAATCAGGTCCAGTACGCATATGAGTCAAGCGACGTTACAGTTAATAGGCAAGTAAAGGATCTTGTTATCATTTCTTCCCATCCTCTTGACCCGCTTTAAGCTAACCAAGGACTAAATGCCAACTTGATCTAAATATTCAGCGTTACTGGTCTGGTTGTTTTCTTTTTATCTTTTTCCCCGTACAAACTTACACCTCGTACTAGTCTAGTTCCTGCACCGGACTACTCTATAAACTCTGTCTAGCGTCTATTGTTCTCGTCCAAACTCTACTGGCAAAAACCAAATCAAAATTAGCTATTTCTTCCCCAAATCACTGCACGACTTACCTACTAATTCTAATTATGCTGTGTTACTGGCCTGGTTGTTTTCTCCTACCCCGCCAACTTTCTCTCCTGGTATATATCCAACTCATGTAATAAACACTCGATAACCAGTTAGCTCAGAATACCATTCCCGCCAGCCCTTACACACCTGATTCCCATACGACACTTTTGCGCGCTTATATCGGCTTTTACTAGATCTCTTGTAATATAATACCGTATATCAGCGAAACCAGCCCCTGGTCGCTAGCCTACTAAGTAAAATTTATCTACTCCCTACTCCATGTAATCGCTTGTCATCATCCTAGTTGCATCAGACGCCAAGTTTTTCTTTCTATGTATATAAATGCATATTATCCCATTTCATATCCCCTCAAACTCACTATGTTTTGCAAATCTCCTCCCATCCCCTCACCTTCCCAAGCCTTAAACTTCGGAAGTGCCCGCTTTGGACGATCTGGTTAGCTGATCTCCACTCCACCTGGCCTATGATCTACAACTCCGGGATCACCAAACGGACCAAGAAAACCTGCAGTCCCATATCGGCTTCGTTCGAGCTTGTTTCCTCGACCAGGCTGAAATAAATACCGCTGCTCAATGAACTGCATACCCAAGACGAATTATCTCAAATGTTGACGTCCGTCACGGGGCTGTCCAAAAACTGAAGCATGTCAGGCCAATGATGGCACGGCACTGTCATACTCAGTTTGATAGCACACCCGCAACTGTTCCATTCCTCCCCTAAACCGTGCCCTCTTGCCTACTCGTTTCATTGACCCCAATCGACCACCATGACATTCATTCCAACCTATTGGACTACTCGTTCAAATTCAACCACCTCTGTGTCCCCATCAAACCTAACCCCTACACCTGACTTCCCAACAACAGAGCAACCAGTGAGTCTGCTTGTTCTCAGATTGCACCATATTTTTGAGACTAAACTTGCCGTGTTCTCCCAATTCGGATTATCCCATCTCCACCTCCACTTTTGCTTGTTATGACTCCGGCCATTTACCCAACCGCCCAAGGTCACTCATGGCCAGCAATGGTTTTGCAGTTTTAGTTCATGGCAGCCAACGGAGTCACTGAATTACTCGGACCTCATGCCTATTGTTCACTACAAGTTGCAAGAGAAACATATTATTATTATTATTTAATCGAGTACCTCCCACTGTTTGTGACATTGTCCCCTTTTTCGCGCAGTCACCACTACCCGCAAATCCCTCAGTAATGCCCCATTCTGACTGTAAACGCATGATCATGCCAGACGGCGTGCCACCCACAAGTTGGGAATAAACATTATTTTTATTATTACGTCACCTTCGCGCTGACTGAAAAGAGAATGTGCGTTCGTCACGCTCAGCCGCTTGCTTCAGCTACGTCATTTCACATACCAATTCACAGTTCACGATTGACACAAGGTTGGGAATAAACATTATTTTTATTATTACGTCACCTTCGCCACAGCTGAAAAGAGAATGTGCGTTCGTCACGCTCAGCCGCTTGCTTCAGCTACGTCATTTCACATACCAATTCACAGTTCACGAGGGGTTGACACAAGCTCATATGGAACCCTTGTCCATAAAGGTTTTTCTGAAATTCTCAGCAGCCTAATGGGTAATTTCTTTACACATGTCCAAAGATATCATCAAAGGGGTCCACGTGCATCTGCACTTCTGTAATCAATGACGGCAAAATGATCGCCGCACTGGTCCATCGGATTTGTATTTCCTTTCCCAAATATTATACCACAAAATCCAATTCTGCTACATTTTAGCTCCGCAGAATTACATAAACAGACATCCACCAGTGTTAGTTGTTCAACAGCCAGCTGAATTCCTGAGCGTACGAAAACCCTGACGATTTGAAATCCAGCGCGGTAACACCACTACCCATCTTGCACTAGCATCAGCCAAGCATTCCGCTCAACAAAACGTAAACCAATTAACGCAAAGAACACTAAACTGCCTCCAACAGAGAACAAAAATTTAAGCACATGGTCCGAAATTCCAAAAAACTGTCCTTAAAAATATCGTTGATTCCAGTCGTACGAGAGACAGCCCTAAGGCATCCGCGTCATAACTCGCGCCAAAATACATACCAGACACATCCAGGTTCACGTTCAAAGATCTACTACTTAATGATCTACTCGAATGGTGATTCTACAACAAAACGCCCAGAATGAAAGGTTGACATACGCAGCATGCTGCGTTCCATATTGATTTCATTTTTCGTTCGTACATATTTGTGAAGCAAATCTGTTAATATCTGATTTATTTACAGAATCACTGCGTGTCATTTTGTGATTTTTTTTAACTTGCCATTGCTTCTTATGGAAACCTGTCAGATTGCCCTCAATTCCTGCGGTTCAACCAGTCGTAGTCACGAGCCAGACCAATAATTACTGCACCTTAGAGCTATCGATGAATCACAAGAGATGTTAGCAAGACGGGTGTCCATCGAATATGGGACGTGGTGTTCAATGACACCTACAAAGTCTTGCGGCATTTCAAGTGCACAGGTTTATGAGCCGACCACATAAGCCTTAACTGACTCACCCAACCCACTTGTCTGCGCCCGCTACCTATACTTTGCGGGTGCTATGCATTCGGCAACTAAAAAGAGAGTTGCCACGACGAAACCAAATATTTATGGTGAATTGGAGGGCCCACTGTAAATGTTCGGTTTTAATCGGAAAACAACACATTAAACTGGCGCTTTCTACAAAAGATTCCGATAAAGCAAACACAGAGGACTAAGTATATCGGGCGAATGCCAATAATGAACTTTGATCCCTGAACGAATATCTAGTGCTATTCACTAGCGGACCGTCGGCTGCAAAAATGGTCATCCATTTCTCTGATGCATTAATCAAGACCACCGCGATATCATTAGTGGGCAAGCGTACGAAAGAGTGCGGGCTGATTTACTAAGCGTCGTTCTCCAGAGTATCACACCAACAAAACTGGCACAGTCGTTCATTGGTGGTCTCA
>NW_008752510.1:7576-9448 GCF_000715545.1 Opisthorchis viverrini | reverse complement strand
ACTCGGAATGATCTGTCTGATGGGAACGCCTTGATCCAGTGAAGGATATTCCCTTGAATCCCGCAAGACTCGAGTTTGTGGAGCATCGAGACGTGTGGGACCTATCAAATGCTTCTGAGTAGTCGAAAAATATGGCATCCGATATGAGTCTTTCGTCCTTGGCTTGGGTTAAGCTATCCAGTTCTGTCACTGAGTGACTTAAACGTCTACAGCAAAACTAAAGAAGGGCGACCGCGGTCAAACAAATCACATATACTTCACCAGGTCAGAAATCTGTCGCTCAGCTTCAAGGTGCAGTTCACTGCAAAAACGAGCCTCAGGAGAGCGCCACCAAAATAGCACTTCACAATGCTGCCGCCAAACGCGCAGAGCCTCAAAGAGACACCTATTTGAGATCAAACAGCGCCAAAATGCCCAAGAAACCAAACAGACGTATGTTTGTTGAAAATTCTCAAATAACGGCAAACGCAGTCATCCAAAATGCGGTATTGAACGAGCCACAAGCAGCAGCGGTCAAAATATTCGCCCAAGGTGGAAAACCTTGTGTTGCAAAGGTAAAAGTCCTGCTCCAACCGAACCTTCGCATGGCGAAACAACCGTGCGAATAATAAGCATATTTCGAAACCACCAAGACAGGGAGCAGACAAGTACGCCGCAGAGGCCCTTTAGTGCTTTGGACTCGAACCATGAATAAAGCTATTAAATCTGCTAACCCATCAGGCACCACACATCTCGGCTGGACACCTTCGGACGCAGCATGGACGGTGTTGAAATGCTTGTCCATAAACTGCCTCAGTCTTCTCAACAAACTTCACAATAATTAACACTCGGCTTGTATTGTGCAGACATGCGTAATCGCACTGACATATGTCCTGGCTGACACCAAGTGCTTTTGACTCGGTGACCTTAATAGGCGACTACTCCATTGTTTAAGCTGCCTTGAAATTACGGTGGGGCTGTTGAGATTGCTTTTTGTTTACCCGCTTCTTTGGCAATCCCGGTCGTCCTCCCCAACACATCCAATGCACCTTCTGACAATGCGCTGTGGATCCGAATTCTGCTGCGCGGGACCAATCGTCTTGTTTTTGGCGTGGTCTACCGTTAACCCTCAAGACATTCAGAATATGAACACTTCCTCATATAAACCATTGGGCAACTATTCTTGGCTAAATCTTTACAATTTTGTTGGTCGTGGGTGATTTTAACGCCCCCAGGCTGGCTGGACAGAGCTCCAGCCTATCGGCGTGTATGCCTACTAATAGCCCGGTTATCCTGTTAGTTGAAGCTAGAGAAGGCTATGAATTCACTATGCTACCACCGATATCTGTTAATAAAACCGGACAGGGCAAGTAAAGAGGCTCTACCTTGTGGTATTATCCGAGTACCCAAACTCCCTCAAGCAACTGGTTGTGTAGTAAAGATCGTGCAGTTCGCTCATTTTTCGCTGCCATTGCACGTTGCTAACGCATCTGTACTGAATGTGAAGCGTCCAAGCAATCGAAAACAAAACAGAAGTATATGAAAGTTGTCACCTATCTTGGTCAAAAGCACATTGTGTGCAGGGGGCAGACTTAGTGAATGAAACTACAGTTGGCCAGGAAAACGCCAATCTGTCCTCTCCGGCCGATATTTTCCTACTGCCTTGACCGCGTGTTGCTTGCATGAAGTGGAAGGACGCTGTGAAATAGCACCCGTTTATGCCTCAATACGACAGCGATATCGGATTATCAACTGGATCGACGCCGTTAAGCGAGCGAGTGGAGCGTGCTTTTATGCGGGCGCCGGTCCGCCCAGTCTGCCGGCCGTAAAGTTCTTGCAACATTCTTCGGTATCAAGGACATCGCTTATGGTCAATTTGTTGCTATGCTCTGC
>NW_008752510.1:0-2867 GCF_000715545.1 Opisthorchis viverrini | reverse complement strand
CCAGTAGCACGGGTGTATTGCCCATGGCCGGTGGTTCTGAGCCTGGCCTTTATTTCAGGACTACCTAAAGACAGAACCGTGGATGTTTGTCTGTAGCTGCATTGTACTTGGTCCGGTTGTCACTTGACTCACAACACCAAAAAATGCCAGCGAATGGCAGCTAACCATTTCAATGTTTCAAAATTATATGCATGGGGTAGCCTGAATGTACTGTGTGAAAATCAAGGCTAACTTTGGCGTGCAAGGTACTGCCACCTTCGTTTTAGTCAGGTCGCACCACCACTTCATCATCCAAACACCACACGCATTCGTTCCTCTTGTCTTCATATGCCATCATATGCACATTACCAGCAGTTGCAGCTGGCGCCTAATGACTGCTTTTGCTATGCACAATTCGTTTTCTGGAGTTGACAGCAATGACAAGGCGACTATTGATCTTACTTTCCTGTTAAGTTGACGTTGCAGATCCCCCTTTTGCACAATGGAGGCCCTATGTTAGGATATTTGGCCAGCTAAATACTACCGCTCGTGTCCAAAAGCTAGCCTCCCTGCTTGCTACCTCGACGAGAAAGTCCTTACATTCTCAAAACTAGGCACTTACTCAGGTGAAGTTAGTACTCGGTTCCCAGATCAGCAAACAAATCCACCCTTACTGTGTTCATTCGGCTTATTGTCGCCCCGTTTTAAATTTTTTTCGAAAAACCTCGTTTTATCCGATGTCTCCTCGAACTCTCCAGACACTACTGCTCTCATACTATTCCTTCTCACCTTCCCTCTTCCCAAGCCTAAGACTTCAGTTGTAATTGCCCCAAACGCCCGTAAAATCGTTGTTTATTCAACCTGGCTGGTCGCTGGTGCACAGTCACTTGGTCCTCTAAGTGAAGAGAAATCATCCGTGACCCCGCATCTGTCTGACCCTTNTGGCATTCGCCCGATATACTTAGTCCTCTGTGTTTGCTTTATCGGAATCTTTTGTAGAAAGCGCCAGTTTAGTCTCTATTCCACAACTGCCAATGACTTCATTGGCACAAGATTTCACACATGGCCATACCCTTTCACACTTCTGCATATCAACGCTCCTCACCATCACAATCTGAATGTCGATTTTCTCTTTGAAATTAGGAGGACTTCGTGGGTTAGAAATTATTATTACTCTTGGCCGTCTGAGGCAGATTATGAGTACTCTTAGAAGAACTCCATCAAAACGCAACCTCTCTGTGGAGGCCTTAGGTTTCGTACAACTACCGCTGCCTACTGATCCTCTATAAAAAATAATCCTTTGTTCAAACTATGGTTGTATGAAAATTTTGGGAGCACTTTGCAGACTTAGCTGAACCTCATTTTGTTGATGTGGCTTGAGTGACTATTTTCCAGCTCAATATTTTCCCATTCTTGCGTTCTAGTTTTTTTATCGGAGCTTCAAAATTTTACTTATAACGTACTGTAGTGATGTTATTTTCATTATTTCAACATCTCCATTTCTCCCAGTCACGCACGTTTTTGTACTATCTCAAATTCCGCTTGTGCTTCAGCTTACTTAGTGTCCCCCGCGCTTATGTCACGTCAGTTCCTGGAGTAGCCTTTCTTGTGAAAGGCAACATCGCTGCCCACACAACCCTGGGCACCCTTGTCCCCTAAAAGATGCTTCACACATTGAACGAAACAAAATTTTACCTCTATGGCGCTCTTTGAACACATGATTCTGGCATGGGAGCTTGTTGTCCTTGGCCATGAAACCCTGTGGCCACCCGGAAGCCTGCCGGCTACCCTTTTACAACGGCCTCAAACAAGTCGTCCGTTATGAGGTCCGTTATATCTACTGATTCGTCAATCTATGGTATCTACTGCTGACCCGCTCCAGTGCCTAGTGTCGGAGAGAAAAGACTAACAGAAGGGAACTCAACAGCTGTATTCCTAACAAGCGAGTGAGTGAGTGCGAGTGCGGGAGCAAAAGTTACAACGGCCTCACGCTATTTAAAAGGGACTTTCTGACATTGATCCAGGCTGTCTGATAGGCGTTACTGAACACCGTCAACATCGATCGTGCCTCTGTGAAAAAGCTTGAACGCTGACCACGTTCGGTCGTTCTTCTGTGGCGCGCAAGAACGCTCATCAGGTTTTGCTGAATTGATTGAACGACTGACTGGCCTGGATGCTTGCCGGCTACTTCGTGGGTTAGAAATTATTATTACTCTTGGCCGTCTGAGGCAGATTATGAGTACTCTTAGAAGAACTCCATCAAAACGCAACCTCTCTGTGGAGGCCTTAGGTTTCGTACAACTACCGCTGCCTACTGATCCTCTATAAAAAATAATCCTTTGTTCAAACTATGGTTGTATGAAAATTTTGGGAGCACTTTGCAGACTTAGCTGAACCTCATTTTGTTGATGTGGCTTGAGTGACTATTTTCCAGCTCAATATTTTCCCATTCTTGCGTTCTAGTTTTTTTATCGGAGCTTCAAAATTTTACTTATAACGTACTGTAGTGATGTTATTTTCATTATTTCAACATCTCCATTTCTCCCAGTCACGCACGTTTTTGTACTATCTCAAATTCCGCTTGTGCTTCAGCTTACTTAGTGTCCCCCGCGCTTATGTCACGTCAGTTCCTGGAGTAGCCTTTCTTGTGAAAGGCAACATCGCTGCCCACACAACCCTGGGCACCCTTGTCCCCTAAAAGATGCTTCACACATTGAACGAAACAAAATTTTACCTCTATGGCGCTCTTTGAACACATGATTCTGGCATGGGAGCTTGTTGTCCTTGGCCATGAAACCCTGTGGCCACCCGGAAGCCTGCCGGCTACCCTTTTACAACGGCCTCAAACAAGTCGTCCGTTATGAGGTCCGTTATATCTACTGATTCGT
>NW_008752509.1:23486-30353 GCF_000715545.1 Opisthorchis viverrini | reverse complement strand
ATTAAAGAAGTAAGGGACATCCATGCTCCGTTGCTGATCCCAAATTGGACAGGCTGAAGAGCTTTTGGTTCCATGTGTAACGTTTTCCTGAAAATCCACAAAGCCACAAGTCCCTTATTTTTCGCTGTTCAGTATGAGTTTGCACCGACATTGTGCCTAATGAGTGCGATTGGGTTTTGTGTCTTCTGCTTCACTGAAACTGTCTTCACTCCGTTTCGACAGCCTACATTTTTGCCTATACTGCTTAGTGAGACTACCATAAATGTCTGGCGCCAGTCTATCCAACCGTTTGTATTCTCCCGTAGTTCAGCTTTATTCTAAGCAAAGTCGGTCATCTTTGTTGACGTGCCATCGGCTGATATAGCTCATTCGCTAGGAAGCGAGCTTACTGACCGAAAGATCCGTAGTTCAAAACCAACCTCACTATCCCGACTAATCCTGTCTAGGCTTAGACAGCGTTATCCAAGTTCTCGTGCTTCCTTTGACAGAAACGGTAGCTGAGCATTGAAGGCTGTTAACGCTAAGCGGTTAACACTGATTGCTAATAATAAACAGCTGGAGGAAAGATGGCCATGTTGCGAGTTTGTATACAGCGTAAACACCCTGGGTGCGAGAGCAGCCCTGTAAGGTACATCACGACTGTTTGTCTCTGCTACAAAAAGGAGCTGTTTGTGCTCACCCCGCACCTAATCATACGATTCACACAGAACTGTGATGTAGTCTAGCCGGTGGAAAGTCTTGCTGAGTTCAATGAATCCTTTCGACGTTTCCATCCATCTTACTGAGCCTAGCAAAAATGTAATGCATAGTCCATTGCCTACAAATCCGCGTTGCATTTGAATGGGCATACTACCTATGTACATAAATGCGTTTGTTATTTTCTTAACAGTATTCTGAAGACTGATGAGGACTACTGACATTGAGCAGATGAATCTGGGACACCTAGGTTTATGACCTGTTAGAAGTGATTTGGTTACTTTCGCATCTCAGTTGTTGGATTTAACTTCTTTTTTATAGCGTGTTGTAGCCATAATAAAGAAGCACTCATTAATGAACAATGATCCTTCGAGCATAAGCGAGTGTTGTTTCGGTGCCTTCAGGTTATCAAGTCTTCGTAGCAACTTCCTTATTTATATGTACACTTTATTTTTTATCGCAATTCTCTTTTCTATTTTTTTCCTTCTGTTCGGTTGTGCATTGCAGTTCTTTTGTTTACATTGTTTGCCTAAATTTTAAGCGTATCCTATCCGAGCCCATTCGTAGCACATTCCCTTCAAACACTGCAAAATTGATGTTTAAAGAACAAGTTGACAATTCTAAGTTTCCTAATGGGGCCGGGTACTCAGGATAGAACAATAATACCTTACTTCCTGTCAATTTGAGGGTAAACTGTTTTAAACCAAACGGTCTTTCCTATCGTAGATGAGAGTTTGTATCAATCGCAAACTCTCTTCTTGTAAATCGTCTGTCTTTTCCTCGCGGCAGTGTAGTCGTGTTCTTTGTTGAGGATATGCTTATGCCATTTTGGTGTACTGAGTTACCTGAGAAAACGAAAACGGTTTTGGATTTTATCCTGACCTTTTAGTATTCTATTCGGCCTCATCTTCCCCCCTCTTTTAGTTGAGTTTTAGTTTTATCCTACCCAAGTGACCAAGCTCACGCACTACTGCCATCCTCATGGTTACCACTATCTATGCGCGTTTCAAACAGACAATAATCTTTGTGAAAAATGAGTAACACACAGTATTTGGAACAAAAAGAAAGGCCTGTGCACTCAGAAGTTTGAAAAGTGCCCTTTCCATCTCTGTGCTTCAGAATCATACTGCCTTCTGAATTTGAAGCCACTTCGCACCAAGATGCCCGAGTCTCCCGTTTCTACAACACTTTTCAGAATGTGCCACCAGAAGTGCTCTTTAGCGTAGAGTTATTTAGCCAGATCCTGGTCTTGATAACAAACAGCATTTAGTCGTGTTGAGTAAGAAACCCCACCTTTAGGTCCATCGTCCGAATCCGGTTAGATTATGTCATTCTGAGTGATTTCAACTATTTCCACTTCACTGGTAGAGGTTGAATTGGGGGGATTCTATCCCAGATTAGATCATTCACATGCAGTGAACATTTCAGTGAACTCAAGACACATAGCTACCCATTCATGCCCACTTTCTTTGTAGAAGAATGATCTGTCAATTGATGAATGTACTCATCATTAAGAAAAAAAGGTTTGGCAAGCAAAAGCTTTAGTTGGTGGAGTTCACTGAAGTTAGGAGGCTGAGAAATGTGCATGTAAGGCTAACCGGTTCACGGGCTTGAGGCGTTCCTTTTACTCTATCCTTGTGCATGGTGATGCCGGTAATACAATCTCAATCTTCACACAGTGTCTTCTTCTTAGCAGGAGCACGGGAAGGGTTTCAGTAACGTGCTTTGCCGCTCAGAGGGAAGCAAAAAGCCAGTCATCAGGTCCAACTAGCCTTTGTCCATTGTATGAAAGTCAGAGTGTTGGTACATCCACCGTACTGATAGTCACCGGATCCATTGTCTCCATAGCAGGCACTCCTGTTTTCGCCACTTAAATGCAGCAAAGGCGGCTTCAAGAGCTCTTGTTTTGCAGCACTTTGTTGAAACCATGGTGCCGTCCGCGTGGGCTACATCTCCAGTGCAAGTTATAAGCCGGCTCCCAAGCAACGCAGGCCTAAAACAACTCGTAGCATTCCTGACCAACTGAATATCAAATATTCCTTCTCCGCGTCTTCCGGCTCTACCCGAAGCTATGCTCGGATATCTGTAGTACTGTGTTTTCGTGTCATGCGACCATTTTGATGGGCGGTGGACTTAGACCATAAGGCAGAGCTATCTTAATTTAATCGCAATAAGGCGTTCTACACCCAAGATAATTGACTAGGGCATGTCTAATGGTGAAATGTTGTTCAGGTAGCGAAGTAGCTGAGTTATACACTAGTGGAAAAGTATTTGCATCTTATTTGCCCATGTTCGCATTTGATACCAATTTCTTACAGTAACGATAATTTGGTGCGTATTTTGAGTTACCATAAGCCGAAAAACTCATTCCCTCTAGTACTCATGAAAAGCACTGTGGCTTTTTTCAATACTGCTTTGACCACTGATCGAATGATACGCCCACCCATCCCAAATAACCGGGGTAGAGTGGGTTTGTGGGAGCCGTGTTCAACAGCTGAAGTTTTAGCCACGCAGACCAGTAGATGCATAGCGATTAATCACATTCATACCGACCCGTTGCACACAGTTTCGTTCATCTAAACTATATAGTTTCATCTAATAGAGCTAGTTAAACATGACTACAGTTTTATACGCACTCAACTTATTCATCCTGACTTCTCTTGGTACATTTAGCCGAATGCAACGATGCTACATAGTGGAGGTATTTTATAGTACTGCAACAGAAGAATCTTTTGCTTGTCGTCAAGGTATTCTCCGCATGCCTAATAATGCGTCACGGCTTCCATCACGGTAGTTATAGAATTCATAATACATTGTATGTGCTACAGAGCAATTTTGTTCAAATAAGCCTGGGTCACAGTCCATGAGACAGTCCGTGAGAACCAATTGCTGTCGGTTCTGCATTTTAGAGGCCAAACAATTCCTGCAAAAGCTTCCACCTGGTTGTATTCTAACGAAAGTTACTGAGTCTTCCTTACATGCAGGCAGTAGGTAACATAGTAATGAGAAAAAAGTCGGTTTGAAAACAAACCGAGCACTAAAGCTTGAACAGATCGAACCAAAATTGAAAACCAAATATGTAGGCAATAACAGAGGAGCAAGTAGGAATTTTTTTGCACCGAAATTTTGTCCGACTTTTTTGGTTGGTGGCTCGTTCGAGGGATTGTATTCAACTCGAATATTCCATGTTTATACCGAAATTCTGCCAAGCGTCACAAAATATTTGGTTTCGCAAACCTGATTTTTCTGGACCATTTGTAGGTTGAATGTACTGGAACTGAAGGTTCGATGAAGTCAATCGTATTTAATACACTATTGTTCTTCCACAGTTCATACGGCTGACAAAGAGCTGCGGGGTTCCAGCAGTGAAAATAAACAAATGGAATGAGCGATAAAATTTTCACATGGTCGATTTTTTTATAGATTCCGGGACTAGGCCTGACTGATGAGCTTGAAACAGGAAGAACGCGGCTGTGAACAATATTGATGTCGGACAATCTTCCCATGCATTTAGCCTCACGTTGGTTCCACGGCTATTCAACGGTTTTATGCTGTGGACAACCATACAGTGTTGAGTTTACTACAAAATTAGATTTTACTTCGCTTGATTATGTGAAGTTCCTTTGCATTTTTGAAGAGTCAGGCTTGTTATGTGCAGTCTTCGTGGTCTGAGAGATTGGAGCATATAAAATGATATACATAATTTCCTCGTAATGCTCAAGGTGACAAGAATAAAAAAAGCAGCTTCCTTTGCACCGTGATAACATTTGCATCTCCCAGGCGGAAGCAAAGCAACACAGACAAGACCAAAATTTGAGCCATAATGCACATAATGACTAAATGAAAAACCTGAAAAAGCATTCTTCTAGAAAAACAGGCGGAAAAAGTTAACCAAAATACTAAATATGAAAATATAAAATTCAGTGGTATACACATTCATGGAAAGAGAAGGGTAAATGATGAATCACGTGTGACGTTTGGAATCCTTAAACTTTGCGTACATAGGGAGAAAATGTCAGAAACAAAAGTTACGAATCGTAAACCTTTTATGATTAGCTAGCACTCAGACAAGATATCACGCCACTCATTCTTCAGTCACTTCATCCACATCAAGTGTTCACGCGTGTAATCTGGCTCCTCAAGGAACGACTTCTCAGATGAAGCTTCACTCACCGGGTGAATTTTATTCCTCTTACGAACTACTTCTAAATCTTAGTATCGTGAGGTGATTTGGGAATTTTCGGTTCAGCCTTCGTCCTGTAAGTGAAGTCGATCTATGCTGAAAATCGTAGAAGCCACTGAAGCCGAAAATAGCTTCCCGGATTCTCAACATAGACTGGTTTCAATTAAAAGAATGCCAATAATCGTAGGATGTTGCTTCCTGCGTAGAGAGGTATTTTTTAATTTGTTCATGAAAAACCATAGTCAGTATGCCATGTTATGTACCGTATGTATTGTTGTGGGGACTAGCAAAGTTCATAGAACTGATAGGGTAGTCATAATGGAGGTGGTGATATTTCTGAGCTACGAAAGCCCTCGACACACAACAACAAGCAGTCTTGTGGTGGTGAGTTCTTCTAGCGCTCGCAAATGACCGAAGTAACCGTGTACACTTAGTGTCTTTAGCTTAGATAATGAATTGCCAACGCCGTGGTACGTATAGAACCCGAGACACTAAGTGGCTGTAAAGTTAGTCTGCGATGGCTTTCGGCGGCAAGTTCTACTTTACTGAACACGTTAAATCAAAATGGATTACGGCAAAACCGACAAAAATAAACGAGTTAGAAAACAAATTCTATGGCACAACGAAAAACCTGCAGAATATCGTTGAGGCGAAACTTTTATTCGTGTCGTAAAACAGTTACGCACTCGTTTTAGTTTACCTTTCTTTTGTTTACACTCACGCTACCGCGCATCTGAGTCTCTAAGGATCTTCTTCTGATATAGCAAGCTGTCAGCAAGATGCCCAGCCAATACTACTGGGATCTGCCAAGATTTAGTGTTTTGTTAATAAGATGTACACTGTCAACCTCCGCCGGTCTACGGCTGCTGCGTCGACTGGTTTATTCACACGTTTCTAAGTAGTTAATATGTTGGCTTTAAATATGTGCTTGAACTTTTACTCAAGAGAAAGAGAGAGAGAGATTTTATCCATAAGTTTGCCTGATCATTGTACTGTACAGTCGCTCATAACTGCGTCCTTTATTTGTTATAGATATTTCTAAAACAACCTGTCTCTTTAAAATACTGATGCTAGTGGTTTATGGTGATCTGCCAGACGCCACCTCTCAAATCCATGTCAGTCAGTAAGGCGCCACTGTTTCTTACTGGCCATATCCGTTCAGTCTGCCGCTGGTCCTCGAAGTAGGTCATACTACTGTCCACTTCCCTGGTAAGTGTCAAGGTCACGAAGGATAACACTTGATCAGGGTCTCTTTGATAAAAATGTGTAATTTTCACGCTCATGTGTGAACGGCAAGACAAAATCACTGTCACACGTAATATCCATTCTTTTATCCTTCAGAAAAGCCTTTGGAAGACGATGGACCACCGAACACTGTTGCAGATTCCACCAGTTATCATGGCGATATTGAGTGCAATATTAATCCTGAAAATGTTCCCTTCCATCTTACTGACACTCCTGGTAAGTAAACCAAACAACGCCTTATTTGAGAAAAATTTACCAGCATCCCACGAGGATCCCAATATTGATTACCGACAGATTGGTTCATATCGAGTGGATGAACTCTTCTCCAAAGATACGTTTTGTTCGCTTGAGAACACGTTTGAAGATATTTTAGGTGAACTTCGTTTACGATTAAACGTAAGTAGCAATGCGTTTAATTTTACACCATTTTGAAGCTCCACAAATTTCAACTGAAAAATGTCTAACCAGATGTTGACTAATCCACGCACTCGTCTGGCTACTGATGAATAGTAAGTAACTTACACCCAATTAGCCACCCAATCTTGTGGAGCGCCTGATGAATACCGGTCCGGGATTTTAACCGAATTTCTAAAGGGAAGGTGTGATTGGATCACGAAGTTCTCAACCACACCAAAGCATTCCCTTTAGTGGGGTGCATCCGGAGGTTCTGGTTGCTCATACCAATCTGATAGTCTAAGTAAAGACGAAAACGTTCACGTGACGGATCTTAAATTAATTGTGTA
>NW_008752509.1:17744-20281 GCF_000715545.1 Opisthorchis viverrini | reverse complement strand
ATGTAATGCATAGTCCATTGCCTACAAATCCGCGTTGCATTTGAATGGGCATACTACCTATGTACATAAATGCGTTTGTTATTTTCTTAACAGTATTCTGAAGACTGATGAGGACTACTGACATTGAGCAGATGAATCTGGGACACCTAGGTTTATGACCTGTTAGAAGTGATTTGGTTACTTTCGCATCTCAGTTGTTGGATTTAACTTCTTTTTTATAGCGTGTTGTAGCCATAATAAAGAAGCACTCATTAATGAACAATGATCCTTCGAGCATAAGCGAGTGTTGTTTCGGTGCCTTCAGGTTATCAAGTCTTCGTAGCAACTTCCTTATTTATATGTACACTTTATTTTTTATCGCAATTCTCTTTTCTATTTTTTTCCTTCTGTTCGGTTGTGCATTGCAGTTCTTTTGTTTACATTGTTTGCCTAAATTTTAAGCATATCCCGTCCGAGCCCATTCGTAGCACATTCCCTTCAAACACTGCAAAATTGATGTTTAAAGAACAAGTTGACAATTCTAAGTTTCCTAATGGGGCCGGGTACTCAGGATAGAACAATAATACCTTACTTCCTGTCAATTTGAGGGTAAACTGTTTTAAACCAAACGGTCTTTCCTATCGTAGATGAGAGTTTGTATCAATCGCAAACTCTCTTCTTGTAAATCGTCTGTCTTTTCCTCGCGGCAGTGTAGTCGTGTTCTTTGTTGAGGATATGCTTATGCCATTTTGGTGTACTGAGTTACCTGAGAAAACGAAAACGGTTTTGGATTTTATCCTGACCTTTTAGTATTCTATTCGGCCTCATCTTCCCCCCTCTTTTAGTTGAGTTTTAGTTTTATCCTACCCAAGTGACCAAGCTCACGCACTACTGCCATCCTCATGGTTACTACTATCTATGCGCGTTTCAAACAGATAACAATCTTTGTGAAAAACGAGTAACACAGTATTTGGAACAAAAAGAAAGGCTTGTGCACTCAGAAGTTTGAAAAGTGCCCTTTCCATCTCTGTGCTTCAGAATCATACTGCCTTCTGAATTTGAAGCCACTTCGCACCAAGATGCCCGAGTCTCCCGTTTCTACAACACTTTTCAGAATGTGCCACCAGAAGTGCTCTTTAGCGTAGAGTTATTTAGCCAGATCCTGGTCTTGATAACAAACAGCATTTAGTCGTGTTGAGTAAGAAACCCCACCTTTAGGTCCATCGTCCGAATCCGGTTAGATTATGTCATTCTGAGTGATTTCAACTATTTCCACTTCACTGGTAGAGGTTGAATTGGGGGGATTCTATCCCAGATTAGATCATTCACATGCAGTGAACATTTCAGTGAACTCAAGACACATAGCTACCCATTCATGCCCACTTTCTTTGTGAAAGAATGATCTGTCAATTGATGAATGTACTCATCATGAAGAAAGAAAGGTTTGGCAAGCAAAAGCTTTAGTTGGTGGAGTTCACTGAAGTTAGGAGGCTGAGAAATGTGCATGTAAGGCTAACCGGTTCACGGGCTTGAGGCGTTCCTTTTACTCTATCCTTGTGCATGGTGATGCCGGTAATACAATCTCAATCTTCACACAGTGTCTTCTTCTTAGCAGGAGCACGGGAAGGGTTTCAGTAACGTGCTTTGCCGCTCAGAGGGAAGCAAAAAGCCAGTCATCAGGTCCAACTAGCCTTTGTCCATTGTATGAAAGTCAGAGTGTTGGTACATCCACCGTACTGATAGTCACCGGATCCATTGTCTCCATAGCNTGTAGGTTGAATGTACTGGAACTGAAGGTTCGATGAAGTCAATCGTATTTAATACACTATTGTTCTTCCACAGTTCATACGGCTGACAAAGAGCTGCGGGGTTCCAGCAGTGAAAATAAACAAATGGAATGAGCGATAAAATTTTCACATGGTCGATTTTTTTATAGATTCCGGGACTAGGCCTGACTGATGAGCTTGAAACAGGAAGAACGCGGCTGTGAACAATATTGATGTCGGACAATCTTCCCATGCATTTAGCCTCACGTTGGTTCCACGGCTATTCAACGGTTTTATGCTGTGGACAACCATACAGTGTTGAGTTTACTACAAAATTAGATTTTACTTCGCTTGATTATGTGAAGTTCCTTTGCATTTTTGAAGAGTCAGGCTTGTTATGTGCAGTCTTCGTGGTCTGAGAGATTGGAGCATATAAAATGATATACATAATTTCCTCGTAATGCTCAAGGTGACAAGAATAAAAAAAGCAGCTTCCTTTGCACCGTGATAACATTTGCATCTCCCAGGCGGAAGCAAAGCAACACAGACAAGACCAAAATTTGAGCCATAATGCACATAATGACTAAATGAAAAACCTGAAAAAGCATTCTTCTAGAAAAACAGGCGGAAAAAGTTAACCAAAATACTAAATATGAAAATATAAAATTCAGTGGTATACACATTCATGGAAAGAGAAGGGTAAATGATGAAGCACGTGTGGCGCTTGGAATCCTTAAACTTTGCATACATAGGGAGGAAATGTCAGAAACAAAAGTTACGAATCGTAAACCT
>NW_008752509.1:3491-13367 GCF_000715545.1 Opisthorchis viverrini | reverse complement strand
TATATATATATATATACATCGGATTGATTGCCGATCTTATTCCACCAAGTCTACAACGACGTCAAAGGATTGAACATGCATGTAAGGTGCTATTTCCCAACTATACGTTGTCATCCTGTGCCTCGATCAGTTTAACGGCAAATGCTGTTCAGCCACGCACACAAGCTGGAGCAAGAAGTTTTATCAGCGTGGGACATGCTGACTTTAGCTGTCTACTAGAACATGCATTATATCTCGCCATCCAAGATATAACATTTCATGTTTTCTTGAATGCTGTTTCTGTTCCATATAATTTTAACCGCAGATATTCCACGCTGAGGATCGATAAAAGCGGTTCAAGTACGAAAGTTTCTTCATCGATACTCGGCCATCACCCCAAGTTCGAACAAAATGGATTATGAAGGTTTATAAGTCCTTATTTTACTAAAACTTTTGATTCAAGTCATCTGATGTTTTTTAAGCTTGTCTGTATAGCTGTGTGCTGTACTCGGAAAGGAGTATGAATAATCGAAGCTTTGCGGCGCTGTTTGAAACAATAGAATTAAAGTTGCAACGTTTATACAAAATTGTGTGACGCGGTTTTGCGGTTGTAAACTAGATTCGCTGTTAGCCCAAGCCTCGAATTTGAGCCTTATCGTAATAATGGTTCGTTTTCACTTTTTAGGAAAAGTATAAAAGCTTCCGGGATGAGATACAAACTGCTACGAAAACTATTGTTTATCAAGAAATGAAAAGGTACGTTCCCATCAATAAGCCCACTAAGCCTCACACGTTTAACCTCCAGTAGCCTAACACACTTTAAACAGAATAAGCATTACTCTTCCAGCGAAATCCATCTGAGTATTTACACACCTCTTTTCCTTTGGGGACCTGTTATGAAGACCGGACCCTCAATAGTGGGGATGCCATTTGATTAGGTTTCATGTCCCACATCTATGTTTTTAATGAAGTCTAGGCAAGTTTGTTTATCTGCAAGAGATACCAGCTTCAAATGTTCTCGGTACGGAAAACATGTATGTGCTTGTAATAACCGTCAGGAACTTAGTTAACTGTCTTACTTTTCCTTTCAAATGCCAGGGTCAATCGGCGCATATTCATTTCCTTGTTATCATTCCCTACTGACCCAGCTAAAATGTGTATGAACTTTGCACGTGATTTGCGCAGTATTATATCAAACACAATATCAGTAATGCCAGCGACCACAGATGCACCATAAATTAATCACTAGCCTTCGACTTAGTCTTTCTGAATAACTGCCGTAGCTTCTGGCGCACTTTTGTTGGTAGTCATCAGTACCTCGTGATGGGGCAGTCGTTTGGTTACAGGTGATCGGTTGACGGCGCTATCCAATTTCCGGGTTATTTCACACACCACGGCACTCGCAAGAAACAGTACTCACGGAACCAAAGTGCTGTTTCGCTGAAATTTCGTTCTTTTTATGGCATCCAAATGGCTTGAATGGGAAGCGTGTTCAGAAGTGTAGATTCTGCACGCCTCGAAGGAGGATTTGCCATGGGTTGAGTGGGCTCTGGTGACTCGATCACGTGCTGTTAACAAACAAAAATTATATTCCCTTCGTTACTTGCGATGCGGTATAGCTGAGGATTTTGAGGCATAGCACTTGTAGCCCTTGAGACTTAGTCCAACAGCTTGTTGTTGGGCTTTAAATTTGATTACTTCACGGTTAAAAGGCAAAGTAACACTCACAAAAACGCGCCTCGATAGTCCCTCGACGAAAAAATAACTCGATTGTATCACCGCATGCTCATTGGCTACTAACTTTGTCCGGTCACGCAAGTGTGATTGGTTGTTTTGGTGCCGATACCACACCGATCGTGTACGTAGCCGTCCTTCCGGGTGTTCGGTTGATTGACAAATGCATTGCAACTTGTTTTACTTTGAGCGTGTAAGTAGTATGAAATGTGCTTAACATTACATCATACCGATAGGTTTCAGCTGGGTGAGAAGGCTAAGGTAAATGAACAGCAGGAACTTGGTCGTGCTATGCGTTGTATAAAGAATGAATACAAGTTGTTTTTCGTGCCAGATTTACTGCTTATTCGCGTTAGCGTCGGATTTCAAATTTGCTGACTACGGTAGTGGGCGAAAAATCTCTAACCACTTCCAAACGCTCAAGAAAACTTGATTTTCACAATAATTTGGTCTACCTATCCACTTTTGTGGTCCACTGGAGTCAAAACAGAATTGTCCTTTTGGTGCCCCACACCGATCGTGTACGTAGCCGTCCTTCCGGGTGTTCGGTTGATTGACAAATGCATTGCAACTTGTTTTACTTTGAGCGTGTAAGTAGTATGAAATGTGCTTAACATTACATCATACCGATAGGTTTCAGCTGGGTGAGAAGGCTAAGGTAAATGAACAGCAGGAACTTGGTCGTGCTATGCGTTGTATAAAGAATGAATACAAGTTGTTTTTCGTGCCAGATTTACTGCTTATTCGCGTTAGCGTCGGATTTCAAATTTGCTGACTACGGTAGTGGGCGAAAAATCTCTAACCACTTCCAAACGCTCAAGAAAACTTGATTTTCACAATAAATTGCTCTACCTATCCACTTTTGTGGCCCACTGGAGTCAAAACAGAATTGTCCGTACCAACTGTGTTTCGCCTCAGCTCTTGATATTACTGTGCTCTTCAACAAGGCACCGTTGTCGAGGATCTCCTTTCATCTCAGGGTGCACGAGAGATCTTTGAAAGAAGTTTCAAAGCATGAAACACTACTATTGTACGCAGAAAGCACTGCCTACTTGAAAAGATACTGAATTCCTTTTTACATGGATGCTGTGAACTTTAGTATCAATAAAAACTGGTATACCCGTGTTATTCAGGTGACAAGTTATACCGCATAAAGAGAAGAATACGAATGACCAAACCTAAGGTACATTGGTCGAACGGGTCATCTTTTGGTGAGTACTGGGAATAAGTCATCGTAGAACCACAAACAGGCTGCACAAAAGTTCATTATTTTCAAATATGTTGTAGCTGACCTGTGTCCCGATAATCTTTAGCTTTAGGAGCAACAAACCACCCATAAACTCGCTGAAATACCTTCGAAGGCCCACGACCGGTTTCACTCTTCTTGGGGGTCATCAAGTAGGTGCAGTCCCCAAGTTTCCGTCAGCCTTGTGTCCCACTTCAACCCAGATTACACGAAATTCGAGAACTACATTTAAATGAACACCAATTTGATTCCCACAATAGACTCATCCAAAACCCAACTGCATCTCTTATTTATGGTGTCGTTTGTAGGCCATCAAGGAGAAATCAGAAACATTTTGACTAATGATTTAGGTCAGTACAATGTATTGCGACATATCGAATATCGTTACAACTTAAACATGACGCGGTCCGGTGCAGAACATTCAGCTGGACAATGACAACCATAAACGAGAGTTTCAGCTGGGTTCCAGGTGAGTACCCCGTTAAAGCAATTTTGGTGTGCAAATGAGCATGAGGGACTTTTTATTTTAGCCGACGCCTCAATATTTTGTTTGTCAACTTGATTAAAAACAATCCCCAGGAATCGTCGTTTTTTAATTTTAGTAATAATAATAATAATAATCGTATCGTCACTAATCTACTCTTTTCAACTTTTTTTCAGCGTTCTATTAACAGCCCAACAACTGCGGGATCAAGTACTGAGCCTGCGAGAGTTGGTGAAAAACCAGGAGCGAATGATTGCAAGGAAGGATCACGTGATCGATGACTTGATGACAGATTTGAAACGAGCCAGTCACATTGCAGAAAATAACTTAGAAGTTTGCAGAGCCAAACAGGAAGTAAGACCGTTGGAACGAATGAACTGCTCTGTTTCCACGTCAGTTTTTTGACAGATGCATTCTCTAGACAATTTCTGTGGAATTTCAGCACTGTCCTGTGGGTTCGAAATTCTTCGTACTCCACAGATATTTTCTTATTTATGATCTCCAAAACTCCTCAAATTAGCACTCTTACTGTGGACGGTGCGTTCTCGATCAGAACTTTCAAGCGGTAGTTTGGGCTTGACGTGCTGTATCGTCAGCATGATTTCATCACTGTCAAAATCCATCGTCTGTTGGTCTCTTCGTTAAGAAAACTCATTGGCAGATATGTAAAGTTTTTATCTCAAACTCGTTCCAATTACCGCCAGTTTTTCAGCTCGATTATTTTTTCTACAGGGCGGGCACTGGAGCTGTCAGGAAAATCAATAATAGTTTGAGGTACTAGACTTTGAAGTGCTGCAGAATCAGTTGTAGAGGTCCTTATAGTGAGTGTCGCAGAGTGCACCTCCAACCTTCGACCAGTTCATTTGTAATTATTGCGGACAAATATACCCGTGTTATTCAGGTGACAAGTTATACCGCATAAAGAGAAGAATACGAATGACCAAACCTAAGGTACATTGGTCGAACGGGTCATCTTTTGGTGAGTACTGGGAATAAGTCATCGTAGAACCACAAACAGGCTGCACAAAAGTTCATTATTTTCAAATATGTTGTAGCTGACCTGTGTCCCGATAATCTTTAGCTTTAGGAGCAACAAACCACCCATAAACTCGCTGAAATACCTTCGAAGGCCCACGACCGGTTTCACTCTTCTTGGGGGTCATCAAGTAGGTGCAGTCCCCAAGTTTCCGTCAGCCTTGTGTCCCACTTCAACCCAGATTACACGAAATTCGAGAACTACATTTAAATGAACACCAATTTGATTCCCACAATAGACTCATCCAAAACCCAACTGCATCTCTTATTTATGGTGTCGTTTGTAGGCCATCAAGGAGAAATCAGAAACATTTTGACTAATGATTTAGGTCAGTACAATGTATTGCGACATATCGAATATCGTTACAACTTAAACATGACGCGGTCCGGTGCAGAACATTCAGCTGGACAATGACAACCATAAACGAGAGTTTCAGCTGGGTTCCAGGTGAGTACCCCGTTAAAGCAATTTTGGTGTGCAAATGAGCATGAGGGACTTTTTATTTTAGCCGACGCCTCAATATTTTGTTTGTCAACTTGATTAAAAACAATCCCCAGGAATCGTCGTTTTTTAATTTTAGTAATAATAATAATAATAATAATCGTATCGTCACTAATCTACTCTTTTCAACTTTTTTTCAGCGTTCTATTAACAGCCCAACAACTGCGGGATCAAGTACTGAGCCTGCGAGAGTTGGTGAAAAACCAGGAGCGAATGATTGCAAGGAAGGATCACGTGATCGATGACTTGATGACAGATTTGAAACGAGCCAGTCACATTGCAGAAAATAACTTAGAAGTTTGCAGAGCCAAACAGGAAGTAAGACCGTTGGAACGAATGAACTGCACTGTTTCCACATCAGTTTTTTGACAGATGCATTCTCTAGACAATTTCTGTGGAATTTCAGCACTGTCCTGTGGGTTCGAATTTCTTCGTACTCCACAGATATTTTCTAATTTATGATCTCCAAAACTCCTCAAATTAGCACTCTTACTGTGGACGGTGCGTTCTCGATCAGAACTTTCAAGCGGTAGTTTAGGCTTGACGTGCTGTATCGTCAGCATGATTTCATCACTGTCAGAATCCATCGTCTGTTGGTCTCTTCGTTAAGAAAACTCATTGGCAGATATGTAAAGTTTTTATCTCAAACTCGTTCCAATTACCGCCAGTTTTTCAGCTCGATTATTTTTTCTACAGGGCGGGCACTGGAGCTGTCAGGAAAATCAATAATAGTTTGAGGTACTAGACTTTGAAGTGCTGCAGAATCAGTTGTAGAGGTCCTTATAGTGAGTGTCGCAGAGTGCACCTCCAACCTTCGACCAGTTCATTTGTAATTATTGCGGACAAACGATCAAGTTTATCGTTTCCCAGAAAAATTATACAGCGTCCACAAAGTAATATTCCCAAATAAAGAAACTGCTGCTATATACCTTCAGTATGCCGCGAAAGGCGCGTGCTTACCTATATTCGGGAAGCATTCATTACCATGTCCCATTGTTTGTATGTGGTGAATGCTTGTTTATGATTAGCTAGCACTCAGACAAGATATCACGCCACTCATTCTTCAGTCACTGCATCCACATCAAGTGTTCACGCGTGTAATCTGGCTCCTCAAGGAACGACTTCTCAGATGGCTCAGGTCATCTGCCCCAAAATGTTTAGTGACCCGCACACCCTTGTCCAGTTTATCACACCATTATTTCGGCGATTTATGGTGTTCATTATCGTTTCAACTAAAGGTCATATGTATACATGGAAGTCTGTCGATTTTCCGTTCTCGTAATCCGGCTTTTCTCATCCATCACGATGTTGCTGTTCGTTATGCTATTCAAAACAGATCTGTTCGTCACCTAGCTTGTTCAGTCCCACATTCAGATACTTGGGCATTCGACCACGTTAGCACTGTTTTTTATGCTAAACTTTTATTCGTGTCGTAAAACAGTTACGCACTCGTTTTAGTTTACCTTTCTTTTGTTTACACTCACGCATACCGCGCATCTGAGTCCCTAAGAATCTTCTTCTGATATAGCATGCTGTCAGCAAGATGCCCAGCCAGTACTACTGGGATCTGCCAAGATTTAGTGTTTTGTTAATAAGATGTACACTGTTAACCTCCGCCGGTCTACGTCTGCTGCGTCGACTGGTTTATTCACACGTTTCTAAGTAGTTAATATGTTGGCTTTAAATATGTGCTTGAACTTTTACTCAAGAGAAAGAGAGAGAGATTTTATCCATAAGTTTGCCTGATCATTGTACTGTACAGTCGCTCATAACTGCGTCCTTTATTTGTTATAGATATTTCTAAAACAACCTGTCTCTTTAAAATACTGATGCTAGTGGTTTATGGTGATCTGCCAGACGCCACCTCTCAAATCCATGTCAGTCAGTAAGGCGCCACTGTTTCTTACTGGCCATATCCGTTCAGTCTGCCGCTGGTCCTCGAAGTAGGTCATACTACTGTCCACTTCCCTGGTAAGTGTCAAGGTCACGAAGGATAACACTTGATCAGGGTCTCTTTGATAAAAATGTGTAATTTTCACGCTCATGTGTGAACGGCAAGACAAAATCACTGTCACACGTAATATCCATTCTTTTATCCTTCAGAAAAGCCTTTGGAAGACGATGGACCACCGAACACTGTTGCAGATTCCACCAGTTATCATGGCGATATTGAGTGCAATATTAATCCTGAAAATGTTCCCTTCCATCTTACTGACACTCCTGGTAAGTAAACCAAACAACGCCTTATTTGAGAAAAATTTACCAGCATCCCACGAGGATCCCAATATTGATTACCGACAGATTGGTTCATATCGAGTGGATGAACTCTTCTCCAAAGATACGTTTTGTTCGCTTGAGAACACGTTTGAAGATATTTTAGGTGAACTTCGTTTACGATTAAACGTAAGTAGCAATGCGTTTAATTTTACACCATTTTGAAGCTCCACAAATTTCAACTGAAAAATGTCTAACCAGATGTTGACTAATCCACGCACTCGTCTGGCTACTGATGAATAGTAAGTAACTTACACCCAATTAGCCACCCAATCTTGTGGAGCGCCTGATGAATACCGGTCCGGGATTTTAACCGAATTTCTAAAGGGAAGGTGTGATTGGATCACGAAGTTCTCAACCACACCAAAGCATTCCCTTTAGTGGGGTGCATCCGGAGGTTCTGGTTGCTCATACCAATCTGATAGTCTAAGTAAAGACGAAAACGTTCACGTGACGGATCTTAAATTAATTGTGTATCTCGGATTCGTGCACTGAGATTTGGGCAACGGATGGGAAGTAAAGAGTTGACTGAGAAACATAGGCTACATGTTCGCCCACACTTTGGATTCCTCATTTTGCTGGCTGAAGTGTTTGCACTTGCACCTTTATGTGTAAACTACACGCGGTTGGACGGTTGTCAAACGTAGCGCATTACGTTTAAGTCTGTGACACCCGATATACACCCGGGGGGGATATGATCGTTGGGCAAACATGCTTGGGGTGAACAACACGTCATATAACTGAAATGTAACAAAGTACATCAGTATCGGTTCTTTGTGTTGGGGACTGTGTATCGAATCAAATTTTCCGCAAGACAATTCACTTCTGCGAAATAAATTACCTTGACGATGTTCTTCTAGGTATCACCATAACCACATATTTTGGGTGGGAATGAAGAGCTAGATAGTGAATCAGTGATCGGATGGCTCCTTGTACATTAACTCGTGGTCTGGAAGAGGAGTTTAAGAGATGCTGAGTAGATAGTGGGGCACGCTTACCTAAGACCATTCACTAGTGCTTTCCTGTTGGGTCATATTTAATGCGCTAGTGGCTGGTGAGTCCGATTATACGGAAGGGTGCAGGATGGTATTCTTACGGTACGACCGTCTCAAACAATGCGCTCGTGCTTTGAAATGTGCCTCACCTCAAGCCTTTTCAAGCCTGCACAGATAGCAGTTTGGTGGAGTCTGATTTTCTCGGGATAAGATCATGATTACGCCTTTTCAGACTTACCCCGGAGATTTCGCGACAGCAAGCTTTCATCCGTTCCTAAATTCAAGCCCCATTATTTAACCAACGGGTCGCTGTTTCCAGAGTACGGTTACCGACCAGACATTTCACGTGACCTAGCCAGCGTGCACGGGCCTGGATTTGTGTGCACTCCATGACTCAGTTGAGATATCCACGGTTCGAGAATCTATCTAGCAATGGGATTCGAATGCAATGAGAATGCAATACTCGAAAAATTCTAATTAGCTGGCAGCTGAAAGCCCACGCTTCGACGCCATACAGTAGTGGAGGCAAAAGCTAATAATACACTACAACGTCCTTGGCCACAGGCCAATTCTGTTCGTTTCGCGTGCATTTATATATATGGTCGATGGCGCAGCCAGACTGAGCAGTTCTAGCATTTAGGTCGGTTTTAAATGTCACATGTATACAGAGGGTTGTCAGGTGGCCAGATTTCTGCAAACCGTGTTGACTATACTATACTACGCTACACTGCAACCATTAGTCCGAGTGTAGAATGCCTTTTTTCCTGACTCCGGAGCGGGCTAATGAAGGGCAGGTGTTTTAGAAGTATTCCTGTTTAGACGGAGGTCAAACACTACCGAGATATCCGTTGTTATTAGACTTCCTCGGTCCAATTGCGAATACTCAACCAGGGCACAGTTCTCTATGGAAGCTGCCTATGTCTTCGCCGAAAAACATCCCTGTTTGAAGAGAAAAGTTTAGCTAGCAGTAAGTTGGTATCCACTCTTCAGTACTTCCTCATAGGTACTGACTAGGAAGGCGACATGGGTGGTTTAGAATGTACTCATCCCTTCACACTGGAATGAAACTATTTAATTATATCGACAGTTGTTTCTGGTAGATGAGTTTTCCGAAGGCGGTTCACGTCGATTCGCGCTGTTCACTGCATCAAAGCTGTTGTGAATTCTACGAACACGACGTACAACTGCTGGTTTCGCATTCAGCAGTTTTTTTGCAGCCAACATACTGCAACACATCTTGTTCTCGGGAGCACTTTCTCTTGGAGTGGCCTACTGAATTGTATGTGTGCCAGAATTTCGGTCTCAGCGAACAGAAAACCTATAGCTGGCTAGATTTTTGGTATTCGTTCTCCTTTTCCTCTAAACATCATATATATATATATATATATATATATATATATATATATATATATATATATATATATATATATATATATATATATATATATATATATATATATATATATATATATATATATATATATATATATATATATATATATATATATATATATATATATATATATATATATATATATATATATATATATATATATATATATATATATATATATATATATATATATATATATATATATATATATATATATATATATATATATATATA
>NW_008752509.1:1237-2244 GCF_000715545.1 Opisthorchis viverrini | reverse complement strand
GCGGTAGTTTAGGCTTGACGTGCTGTATCGTCAGCATGATTTCATCACTGTCAGAATCCATCGTCTGTTGGTCTCTTCGTTAAGAAAACTCATTGGCAGATATGTAAAGTTTTTATCTCAAACTCGTTCCAATTACCGCCAGTTTTTCAGCTCGATTATTTCTTCTACAGGGCGGGCACTGGAGCTGTCAGGAAAATCAATAATAGTTTGAGGTACTAGACTTTGAAGTGCTGCAGAATCAGTTGTAGAGGTCCTTATAGAAAGTGTCGCAGAGTGCACCTCCAACCTTCGACCAGTTCATTTGTAATTATTGCGGACAAACGATCAAGTTTATCGTTTCCCAGAAAAATTATACAGCGTCCACAAAGTAATATTCCCAAATAAAGAAACTACTGCTATATGCCTTCAGTATGCCGCGAAAGGCGCGTGCTTACCTATATTCGGGAAGCATTCATTATCATGTCCCATTGTTTGTATGTGGTGAATACTTGAATGAGTGATCGATAAACGCCATATTCATGTAAAACGAGAATGCTCGGAAAAGCAGCTAACCGATGGGTTGGTTAGACTATCTCAAAGACTTACCGATTGTAGGAGTCACGAGAAATGCTGAGTGGCATCTCATACTCAGGTCATCTGCCCCAAAATGTTCAGTGACCCGCACATCCTTGTCCAGTTTATCACACTATTATTTCCGCGATTTATGGTGTTCGTTATCGTTTCAACTATAGGTCATATGTATACATGGGAGTCTGTCGATTTTCCGTTCTTGTAATCTGGCTTTTCTCATCCATCACGGTGTTGCTGTTCGTTGTGCTATTCAAAACAGATCTGTTCGTCACCTAGCTTGTTCAGTCCCACATTCAGATACTTGGGCATTCGACCACGTTAGCACTGTTTTTTATGCTATTGTTGTTTTTTGCTCACTTCTTGGGTACGTGTAAGGTATTGTTTCACAATGTGGCAATTTGTGAAAGAGCATCTCAAGATTACTGATTTTATGGATG
>NW_008752509.1:0-610 GCF_000715545.1 Opisthorchis viverrini | reverse complement strand
AAAACAGATCTGTTCGTCACCTAGCTTGTTCAGTCCCACATTCAGATACTTGGGCATTCGACCACGTTAGCACTGTTTTTTATGCTATTGTTGTTTTTTGCTCACTTCTTGGGTACGTGTAAGGTATTGTTTCACAATGTGGCAATTTGTGAAAGAGCATCTCAAGATTACTGATTTTATGGATGGACACAGTTGTTCTAAGCTCTATGGTTGTACGACTACTGCCATCTGAATGACATCATCAACTGGGTACATTATGGTTCCCAAATTACCGTTGTTTGGCACTGTGGCGCCTGAATACACAAAACAACACATACCGGGCCTCCATAGCCGGGTTCTAAGCAGAACTCCTGTATGTACGTTTCCTATAAGGCATAGATTGCAGTTTCATTCACTTGAAAGCCCCATTACTCAAGCAACATGCTATTGGTGATCTGAAAAAGCACATACAGCAGAAAATGATACGATAGATGACCATTCTAATAGTATTTCCACTTTAAAACCTCTAGTACCAAAAACTCAGATGTAAATATGCCAGAAAAGGTGTGTTGTCTTTGCATTCCATGAAATACCATGCCATGAAAGTCATTTTGGGTCATCAAAAAATCTA
>NW_008752508.1:29335-30526 GCF_000715545.1 Opisthorchis viverrini | reverse complement strand
CTGGCTGTAATCTTCATATATTCGCGTTTGATATTCCCGAAGTCAAATTCTGCCCAAGGCCCCATTTATGTATCTTCTGAAGCAAGTTGCTAGCGACAAGTAATTTCGAATATATTCGCCGAAATTCGTCTCGTTTACTCAGATCGCACAATTGCATTTTGGTTGATTGCTCGCACACTGAGTTGCGGCAGATCCTCCGGCATCGGCGTGCAATAGACGCTCAAGCGAATATTCTAGCGCAAATTCTTTGTCCGATATTTATTCCTCGAAGGCTGTTTTTCATATATTGGCATTTGACATTCCAGGATCCAAATTCTGCACATGGCCACACTTATGTATCTTCTGAAGCTATTAGTCATCGAGAATTATTATTTGGGCATATATTCGGTGCAATTCGTCTCGTTTACTCAGATCGCACATTTTCGTTTTGGTGGATTGCTCGGAAACTGATTTGCGGCACGTCCTCCGGCGTCGGTGTGGAAAATACGCGCAACCGTATACTCGACCGCAAAATCTTTGTGCGATATCCATTCCGCACTTGCTGTAATCTTCATATGTTTGCATTTGATTTTCAAGGAGGCAAATTCTGCGCAATCCCGCAATTATGTATCTTCAGATGCCATTTGCCAGCGACTATTCTTATTTGGTCATGCATTCGCCGCAATTCGTCTCGTTTACTCAGATCGCACAATTACATTTTGGTTGATTGCTGGCAAACTGAGATACGGCAGGTCCTCCGGCTTCGGCATGCAAAAGCCGCTCAACCGAATACTCCTCGCAAAACGTTGTGGGATATCTATTCCGCACTGGTTGTAATCTTCTTATATTGGCGTTTGATTTTCCCGGAGGGAAATTCTACCCAAGGCCCCTCTTATTAATCTTCTGGATCAAGTTGCCGGCGACAACTATTTTCCAATGTATTCGCTGCAATACCTCTCGTTCAACCAGAAGGTACATAAGCTGGCCTTGGGCAGAATTTGCTTCCTTGAACATCAAATGACAATCTGTGAAATTGACAGCCAGTGCGGAATAGATATCGCACAAAATTTTGCGCTCGAGTATTCGGTTGAGAGGTTTTTGCACACCGACGCCGGAGGACCTGCCGTATCTCAGTGTGCGAGCAATCAACCAAAATGCAATTGTGCGATCTGAGTAAACGAGACGAATTGCAGCGAATATATGCGAAAATAA
>NW_008752508.1:27188-29282 GCF_000715545.1 Opisthorchis viverrini | reverse complement strand
TTGCCTGCTGGAACATCAAATGCAAATATATGAATAATACTTCCAGTGCGGAATAGACGTCGCACAGCGGATGTGGCTAGAGTATTCGGTTGAGCGGTTTTTTGCACACCAACGCCGGAAGACCTGCCTTATCTCAGTGTGCGAGCAATCAACCAAAATGAAATTGTGCGATCTGAATAAACGAGACGTAGTACATGGAAAATAAACCCAGATGATACTTATTGCTGTCAAGTAGCGTCTGAGGAAACATCATTGATGCCTTGGGGAATATTTGCCTGCTGGAACATCAAATGCAAATATATGAATAATACTTCCAGTGCGGAATAGACGTCGCACAGCGGATGTGGCTAGAGTATTCGGTTGAGCGGTTTTTTGCACACCAACGCCGGAAGACCTGCCTTATCTCAGTGTGCGAGCAATCAACCAAAATGACATTGTGCGTTCTGAGTAAACGTGGCGAATTGCAGCGAATATATACGAAAATAATTTTCGCTGGCAAATTGCTTCAGAAGATAGATAAGTGAGGCCTTGTGCAGAATTTGCCTGCTGGAATATCAGATGCCAAAACATGGAGTTTACATTGATTTCGTAGCGGATATCGCACAAATATTTTGCGCTCGAGTATTCGGTTGATCGATTATTGCACACCGACACCGGAAGACCTGCCGTGTCTCAGTGTGCGAACAATCAACCAGAATGAAATTGTGCGATCTGAGTAAACGAGACGAATTGCAGCGAATGTTTTCCCAAGGATTGTTTGTCGCTTGCATATTGCTTCAGAAGTTACATAAGGGGGGCTTTGGGCAGTGTTGGCCTCGTGGAATATCAAATTCCAATATATGGCGGTTACAGCCAGTGCGTTATGGCACAAAGATATTTCACTCGAGTGTTTTTTGAGCGATTATTGCACACCGACACCGGAAGACCTGCCGTGTCTCAGTGTGCGAACAATCAACCAGAATGAAATTGTGCGATCTGAGTAAACGAGACGAATTGCAGCGAATGTTTTCCCAAGGATTGTTTGTCGCTTGCATATTGCTTCAGAAGTTACATAAGGGGGGCTTTGGGCAGTGTTTGCCTCGTGGAATATCAAATTCCAATATATGACGGTTACAGCCAGTGCGTTATGGCACAAAGATATTTCACTCGAGTGTTTTTTGAGCGATTATTGCACACCGACACCGGAAAAATGTGCGAGCAATCAACCAAAATGAAATTGTGCGATCTGAGTAAACAAGACGCTTTGCAGCGAATATATGCGAAAATAATTGTCGCTGGCAAATTGCTTCAGAAGATACATAAGACGGGCGTTATGTTGAATTTGCCTCGTGTAAAATCGAATGAAATTATACGAAGATTACGGCCTCTCAAATTGCTTCAGAAGATACATAGGCGTGGCCTTGGGCAGAATTTGCTTCCTGGAACATCAAGTTCCAATATATGAATATCAAGAGCGTTGCGGAATGGATGTCGCGCAAATATTTTCGCTCGAGTATTCGGTTGAGCGGTTTTGCACGCGAACTCCGGGATCCTGCCGTATCTCAGTATGCGAGCAATCAACCAAAATGAAATTGTGCGATCTCAGTAAACGAGAGGAATTGCAGCGAATATATGCGAAAATAATTGTCGCTGGCAAATTGTTTCAGACGAATCATAAGTGGGACCTTGTGCAGAATTTGCCACCTGGAACATCAAATGCCAATATATGAAGATTATAGAGAGCGCGGAATGGATATCGCACAAAGATTTTGCACTTGAGTTACCGGTTGGGCGCTTTTTGCACACCGACGCCGGAGGGCCTGCGGTATCTCAGTGTGCGAGCAATCAACCAAAATGAAATTGTGCGATCTGAGTAAACGAGACGAATTGCAGCGAATATATGCGAAGATGGTCGCCGCTGATTTAGTGCTTCCGCAGATATATAAGTGGGCCTTGGGCAGAACTTTCCTCCTGGAAGATCGAAATCCAATATATAGAGATTTCAGAAAGTGCGGATTTGATATCGCACAAAGAATTTGCCCTCGAATATAAGTTCCAGCCATTTTTGCACACCGACGCCGGAGGTCCTGCCGTATCTCAGTGTCCTAGCAATCA
>NW_008752508.1:26740-27178 GCF_000715545.1 Opisthorchis viverrini | reverse complement strand
ACTGGAACATCAAATGGCAATATATGACGATTAAAGCCAGTGGCGAATACATAAGGAACAAAGAATTTGCACTCGAGTATTCGGTTAAGCGTTATTGTACCCGAGCCCAGGATGACCTGAAGTGTCTCAGCGTGCGAGTAGTCATTCAAAATGAAATTGTGCGATCTGAGTAAACAAGACGAACTTAAGCAAATATATGTCCAATTAAAAATTATCGCTGGCAAATTGCTTCAGAAGATACATAAGTGCGGCCTTGGGCAGAATTCGCCTCTTGGAACATCAAATGCCAAAATGTGAAGATTACAGCCAGTGCGGAATCGGTATCTCACGAAGATTTTGCGCCCGAGTATGCGGTTCAGCGGTTTTTGCACACCGACCACGGAGGACCTACCGTATCTCAGTGTGCGAGCAATCAACCAAAATGAAATTGTGCGATCT
>NW_008752508.1:21813-26371 GCF_000715545.1 Opisthorchis viverrini | reverse complement strand
TGTGCGAGCAATCCAATCAACCAAAATTGTGCGATCTGAGTAAACAAGACGCTTTGCAGCGAATATATGCGAAAATAATTGCCCTGTCAAATTGCTCCAGAATATACATAAGTGGGGACTTGGGCAGAATTTCCTCCGGGAATGTCAAATGCCAATATATGAAGATTACAGCCATTGCCGAATAGGTATGTCACAAAGATTTTGCGCTCGAGTATTCGGTTGAGCGTTCTTTACACGCCGACGCCGGAGGACCTGCCGTATCTTAGTGTGCGAGCAATCAACCAAAATGAAATCGTGCGATCTTTGTAAACGAGACCAATTGCAGCGAATATATGCTAAAATAATTGTCACTGTCAAATTGCTTCACAAGATACATAAGTGGGGCCTTCGGCAGAATTTGCATCCTGGAACATCAAATGCCAATATATGAAGATTACAGACAATGCCGAATAGATATCGCACAAAGATTTTGCGCTNGAGACGAATTGCAGCGAATATATGCGAAAATAATTGTCGTTGGCAAATTGCTTCAGAAGACACATAAGTGGGGCCTTGGGCAGAATTTGCTTCCTAGAACACCAAGTGTCAATATATGAAGAATATAGTCAGTGGGGAATCGATATCGCACAAAGATTTTGCGCTCGAATTTTCGGTTCAGCGGTTTTCGCACATCGACTCAAGATGACCTGCCGTATCTCAGTGTGCGAGCAATCAACCAAAATGAAATTGTGCGATCTGAGTAAACAAGACGCTTTGCAGCGAATATATGCGAAAATAATTGCCTTGTCAAATTGCTCCAGAATATACATAAGTGGGGACTTGGGCAGAATTTCCTCCGGGAATGTCAAATGCCAATATATGAAGATTACAGCCATTGCCGAATAGGTATGTCACAAAGATTTTGCGCTCGAGTATTCGGTTGAGCGTTCTTTACACGCCGACGCCGGAGGACCTGCCGTATCTTAGTGTGCGAGCAATCAACCAAAATGAAATCGTGCGATCTTTGTAAACGAGACCAATTGCAGCGAATATATGCTAAAATAATTGTCACTGTCAAATTGCTTCACAAGATACATAAGTGGGGCCTTCGGCAGAATTTGCATCCTGGAACATCAAATGCCAATATATGAAGATTACAGACAATGCCGAATAGATATCGCACAAAGATAATGCGTCCGAGTATACGGTTGAGCGGCTATTGCACGGGACCTCCGGTTGAGCTGCGGTATCCCAGTATGCGAGCAGTCAACCAAAATGAAATTGTGCGATCTGAGTAAACAAGACGAACTTAAGCAAATATATGTCCAATTAAAAATTATCGCTGGCAAATTTCTTCAGAAGATACATAAGTGCGGCCTTGGGCAGAATTTGCCTCTTGGAACATCAAATGCCAAAATGTGAAGATTACAGCCAGTGCGGAANTGGGAAGAATTTGCCTCCTGGAACATCAAATGCCAATATGTGAAGATTACAGCTAGTGCGGAAAATATATCGCACAAGGATTTTGCGCTCGAATATACTGTTGAGCGCTTTTTGCACACCGACGCCGGACTACCCGCCGCATCTCAGTGTGCGAGCAATCAACCAAAATTGATTGTGCGATCTGAGTAAACGAGACAAACTGCAACCGACATAGGTGAAAATAATTGTCGCTAGGTTATTCCTTCAGAAGCAGCATAAGTGGGGCTTGGGCAGAATTTGGCTTTTGCGAAATCAAACGTAAATATGTCATATACACACACAGTGCCCAAAAGATATCGCACAAAGATTTTGCGCTCGCGCTTTTCGTTGTGCGGTGTTTCAACACCGACGCCGGAGGACCTGCCGTATCTCAGTGTGTGAGCAATCAACCAAAATAAAATTGTGCGATCTGAGTAAACGAGACGAATTGCAAAGTACATATGCAAAAATAATTTTCGCCGGCAAATAGCTACAAAATATATACAAGTGGGGATTGGGTAGCATTATCCTTTTGGAACATCAAATGCCAATATATGAGGCATACAGAGGGTGCCGAAATTATATCGCACAACCATTTCGCGCTCGATTATTCAGTTAAGCGGCGTCGGGACACCGGCGCCGGAGGACCTGCCGTATCTCAGCGTGCGAGCAATCAACCAAAATGAAATTGTGCGATCTGAGTAAACCAGACGAATTGCAGCGAAAATATGCCCAAATGATATTTGTAGCTGGCAAATTGCTTCAGAAATTACATACGTGGGAGTTGGGCAGAATTTGCCTCCTGGAACATCAAATGTCAATATAGGAAGATTACAGCCAGTGCGGAATAGATATCGCACAAAGATTTTGCGCTCGAATATTCGGTTGAGCGGTTTTTGCAACACCAACGCCGGAGGACCTGCCGTATCTCAGTGTGCGAGCAATCAACCAAAATGAAATTGTGCGATCTGAGTAAACCAGACGAATTGCAGCGAAAATATGCCCAAATGATATTTGTAGCTGGCAAATTGCTTCAGAAATTACATACGTGGGAGTTGGGCAGAATTTGCCTCCTGGAACATCAAATGTCAATATAGGAAGATTACAGCCAGTGCGGAATAGATATCGCACAAAGATTTTGCGCTCGAATATTCGGTTGAGCGGTTTTTGCAACACCAACGCCGGAGGACCTGCCGTATCTCAGTGTGCGAGCAATCAACCAAAATGAAATTGTGCGATCTGAGTAAACCAGACGAATTGCAGCGAAAATATGCCCAAATGATATTTGTAGCTGGCAAATTGCTTCAGAAATTACATACGTGGGAGTTGGGCAGAATTTGCCTCCTGGAACATCAAATGTCAATATAGGAAGATTACAGCCAGTGCGGAATAGATATCGCACAAAGATTTTGCGCTCGAATATTCGGTTGAGCGGTTTTTGCAACACCAACGCCGGAGGACCTGCCGTATCTCAGTGTGCGAGCAATCAACCAAAATGAAATTGTAAGATTTGAGTAAACGAGACGAACTGCAGCTGATGTATGCCCAGTTAATCATTTCGCAGGAAATCGCTTCAGAAGATACATAAGTGGGCCCTTGGGTAGATTTTGCTTCCTGGAACTTCAGATGCCAATATATGAAGTTTACAGCCAGTGCGAAATAGATATCGCACAAAGATTTTGCGCTCGAATATTCGGTTGAGCGGTTTTTGCAACACCAACGCCGGAGGACCTGCCGTATCTCAGTGTGCGAGCAATCCATCAAAATGAAATTGTACGATCTGAGTAACCGTGACGAATCACAGTTCATACGTGCGAAATTAATTGTCGCTAGCAATTTGCTTCAGAAGTTTCATAAGTGTGGCCGTGGGCAAAATTCGCCTGGTGGAACACCAATTGCTAATAAATGAAAATTACAGCCAGTGCGGAATAGATATCGCACAAAGATTTTGCGCTCGATCATTCGTTTGAGCGTTTGTTGCGCCCAGACGCCATTGGACCTGCCGTATCTCAGTGTGCGAGCAATCAACCAAGATGAAATTGTGCGATCTGTGTAAACGAGAAGAATTGCAGCGAATATATGCGAAAATATTTGTCGCTGACAAATTGCTTCAGAAGATACATAAGTGGGGCCTTGGATGAATTTTCCTCCTGGAATATCAAATGCCAATATATGATGGTTACAGGCAGTGCGGAATCGATACCTCACAAAGATTTTGCGCTCGATCATTCGTTTGAGCGTTTGTTGCGCCCAGACGCCATTGGACCTGCCGTATCTCAGTGTGCGAGTAATCATCCAAAATTAAATTGTGCGATCTGAGTAAACGAGAGGAATTGCAGCGATTATATGCGAAAATAATTGTCGCTGGCAAATTCCTTCAGAAGATACATTAGTGGGCCCTTCGGCAGTATATGATTGCTGGAAAATAAAATGCCAATATGTGAAGATTAAAGCCAACGCGAAATATATGTCGCTCACATATTTGCGCCCGACTATTCAGTTGAGCGGTTTTTTCACACTGACCCCAAATCAACTGCCGTATCTCAGTGTGCGAGCAGTCAACCAAAATGACATTGTGCGATCTGAGTTAACCAGACGGATTTCAGCGCATGGATGCGAAAATAATTGTCGCTGGCAAATTGCTCCACACGACGCATAAGTAGGACCTTGGGCAGAAATTTCTTCCTGGAACATCAAATGCCAATATATGAAGATTACTGCCAGTGCCGAATAGATGTGGCACAAAGATTTTGCGCTCACGTGTTCGGTTGAGCGCGTTTTGCACACACACCCCCGAAGGAACTGCCGCATATCAGTGTGCGAGCAATCAAACAAAATTGAAATAGTTCGATGTGAATAAACGAGACGAATTGCAGCGAACGCCAAACAAAATAAAAATTGTCGCTGGCAAATTCCTTCAGAAGATACATAAGTGGGGCGTCGGGCAGAATTTGCCACCTGGAATATCAAACACAAATATATGAAGAACATAGCCAGGGCGGAATAGATATCAAAGATTTTGCACAAAGATTTTGCGCTCCAGTATACGGTTGAGAGTTTTTTTGCCCCCCGACGCCGGAGGACCTGCCGTATCTCAGTGTGCGAGCAATCAACCAAA
>NW_008752508.1:7167-19846 GCF_000715545.1 Opisthorchis viverrini | reverse complement strand
AGAAGATACATAACTGGGGCCTTGGGCAGAATTTGCCTCCCGGAATATCAATCGCCAACATATGGTGATCACTGATAGTGCGGAATCGATATCGCACAAAGATTTTTCGCTCGAGTATTCGGTTGAGCGGATTTTGCACACCGACGCCGGAGGACATACCGTATCTCAGTGTGCGAGCAATCAACCAAGATGAAATTGTGCGATCTGAGTTAACCAGACGAATTGCAGCGGATATATGCCCAATTTTTAATTCTCCCTGGAAATGGCTTCCGTAAATTCCTAAGTGGGGCCTTGAGCTGGATTTGCCTCCTGGAACATCAAATGCCGATATGTGCAGTTTGCGTGCAGTTTGAAATAGATATCTGAAACACTCTTCGTTGAAATTTTTTGCCAAATCCACTTTATTTTGGGATCTCCGCGTGTTGGATGATTAGCAGCGTGAAATTTTTTCTAATTTTAATACCAAAATTGCCGACTCTTTGAGTATTCTCTCTGGTTCTATAATTAGTATTGCTTCCGCAAATAGTTCTTCAGCTCGAATATCAGATGCGATAGATTGCCATGTCATGTGCACCTTGTGAATATAATTACAATATAAATAATTAAGCACACAAAAGTGGGGAGACTTATCACTTTGTGAGGTCTTTGGTGAATATAGTCCGGATGCAGGTAATGTTCTCTTGGCAGTCTTATTGCCACACGTGTTCCTTGTTGCCCGTGGCCTGATTTTGCTGACGTTCGAGGCAAGATCCAATGCGGCGTGCAGTTGCGGTGCACTGTGCTGTGTGATAAACCGACCTGCGTTATGGCGTACGCGTGATGCGTGTGTGCGGCTGACCGTGCTCTGTCATTGTAGATGTTTTTGCAATGAGTGGAACGAAGCAACAGTAATGGGGAATCACACGGCATCCTTTAAAATATCCTGAAGAAGGTGACCTTTTGTTCGCGTGTTGTTCATCAAGGTCGTATTCCTCTCACAATGATGACGCATACTGAGAACCAGACAAGACAGGATGGAGACAGCAGGCGCAGGCGAGAAATTCATTCGGGGGAATAATTACGCGGAGGGTAACCTTGAGTAATCAGTTGAGGGATTTTGTTAAACTACACCGTAAAGGACCTGGTGTACCTCATTCGCTAAACTATCAACGAGAAAGTATTTGTGCGATCTGAGTATACGAGACCAATTGGAGTCAATATCTGCTAAATGACTGTCATTGGCAGAACGTTTACCGAGGTACATAAATGGGACGTGAAGCTGTCACTCTATTTCACGCGTCGCAGACAGAAATCACGCATCATTTCTTGTCCCAGTTCTAAACTTAGCCGACAACATATACACTACAATTTCCCATCCATTTTTGTCTACGCGGCTACCACCTACGTCACGCGCCAGGATTACGAACTTCAACCACACCAGGACAAGTGGTGTTCATGTCAGTGCATGGACACCTCTCTTTTCACAGTGCACACAAGTAGTGTGCACGCATCTTAGTTATTTCCTTGTGTGGAAATCACCTAATGTTCACACACCATTCCCGCGCTTCGTCCCACTTCATCCTTCAATCAACTTCCCAAGTGTGGCTCAATTTCTCGTCACGGATGAATATTGATTAATTTCTGCATGCCTGTCCAGACCCAACATAGACCGTTGAAAATGTATTCATTTCGGCTCATTATCTTCCCGTGTGCGAAGCGTCATTACGGTATCCATGAATCGGGATTCACAAATTGTGGGTAAAAATAACCCGAATAAAAAATGCACTTCACGATGTCCTAAATCTTGGCTAATAACCTTCTAATGGAGAGAGTAAACCAGATGATCCTCAGATGAGAATTTATGATATCCTCCAGTACAATGATGGATAAAATCCAAGTAATATTCTTAGGTATGACATCGCCAATCTGAAAAATAGCGGCCGTTTTTCATTAAATTAGTGGCGTGTCTCGTTATAACTTAGCTGCTTTGCAGAATAATGAACAAATGCTATCAAACGGTGCCTGACAAAACTCATCAATTGGGTTGGCTTTCAATCAATTAACTCCAGTTCACCCAAAATTAACTACAAAATATGAATTTCGATCCCTGATCCTTCCTAATTCAATTTTTATCCCAATAGATTTTTTTTATTTTTGCAGCATTTTCTGCCATCTTGTTCTAGCCATCTTACACATTGGCGAAGTTTCTTGTTTAGTGTCGGACACACTTCCAACACTTATGAAGCCTAATTTTATCAACCTTTATGCCAGCTCTTCATCATTTTACATGGTTACTTCATGCAACTCATATCGATGTTCACATGTCGGTAGTAATATATGTAGTAATGTATAATGTATGTAGCGAATGCGCCATAATTCCGATTTCCTAACTACAGCTTGAATACTGGAGAATAAAATGCCCGCAATAGAATCTTGTGGACCAAAATACTCAAGATATTAGGCAGTGAAATTTGTGGAATGAAAAACGACATGGATCTTGATTGTGGACACCAAACAGCAGTTATAAGTGCTGGTGTGCATTCAGTTACTCAGTGGAGATTGACTGAGAGTTTCATACCGAGGATCTGTACATGGTCACCTGATGAGGCAACCGGGCATCCACTTGGTTCAAGTCATCTCGCAGTGGTTGATGGAATATTAAGTCACGTATTGAGTATGTCACGTTTGTGTGTAGACGGATGAACTGTCACAACACTCACGCACGAACAACAGGGACGTAAGTCCCCCACTATATCCTCTGGTTGGAAATACTTTGCTACATAATGTCCGTGATAGGCCTTAGTTTACCATAGATATCTGTATAAGAAGGACCCAGTAAAAACATGTATTCCGACCTAGGTGAAAGGGACCAGATGAACAAATTTGTCATTTTTTGAATTACTCGACAAATTTGCGGGAGAGAACTTGTGGGTGCCGCACTCGCATTCTCTCTAATGTCTTTGTTATTTACGTGCCTGCACATCACACAAATATCTAAGACAGTTTTGCTGCCCAAACAACCAAGCAGGTATAATTCAATCCACCATTAAAATTTTGTTTGATATCATTTTCAGGGCGAGAAAGGATGACGTCTTATAAATAAGTGCTTGAAGGGTAATTTTTACCTTGTTTCGTTATATAATTTGGGTTTTAGAGTTTGACGGAAGTAAACTTTGCTCCTCCTTCATTTGACTTGCAAACTGCGATGTCCTCTGGAGGTCCTGATGGTTCCAGCATTTTTAGGTGTATCACTTTGATGAAAAGCGTTTTGGTCTTATTCATTCCATCGATACATCGTTTTTGTTTTGAGGCAGTCCGTACCTCCGTGTCAAATAGTGGGCCTTGCACTTACGCTGTCATATTTTCACAACATTGTTTCCGAGTTTACGCGGCAGTTGAAATAACCTCGTTCAACCGGCCTAAATCAAGTCTTAACATGATAAATTTGTGTTCCCTCGGGAGGAAGAAAAACTGCCAGTAATTCTGCACTTATATCACGAGTATTTATCCAGATTCTCCATCCAGATCCTGTGAATGGACGTATGTAAATCCAAGGGCCATCCCACCCCATTTGCCTTTTTGTGATTACACACATGTGATTACACACATGTTGCACTCAACGTAATATACAACGAAGTGCACAAAATGGCTTCAGAATCAAGGACTGAATTTCTGAAGGCGAGCGATGTGGGAGAAATACATGTCGAATCATATCTATATGAAATCGTGCATAAAGGTCGTCGCCGTTAGATTGGCGGTGTAGAGATTATTGCAGAGACAAATCGGACTTACCGATACGAACATAAACATGATCTGTATAAGAAGGACCCAGTAAAAACATGTATTCCGACCTAGGTGAAAGGGACCAGATGAACAAATTTGTCATTTTTTGAATTACTCGACAAATTTGCGGGAGAGATCTTGTAGGTGCCGCACTCGCATCCTCTCTAATGTCTTTGTTATTTACGTGCCTGCACATCACACAAATATCTAAGACAGTTTTGCTGCCCAAACAACCAAGCAGGTATAATTCAATCCACCATTAAAATTTTGTTTGATATCATTTTCAGGGCGAGAAAGGATGACGTCTTATAAATAAGTGCTTGAAGGGTAATTTTTACCTTGTTTCGTTATATAATTTGGGTTTTAGAGTTTGACGGAAGTAAACTTTGCTCCTCCTTCATTTGACTTGCAAACTGCGATGTCCTCTGGAGGTCCTGATGGTTCCAGCATTTTTAGGTGTATCACTTTAATGAAAAGCGTTTTGGTCTTATTCATTCCATCGATACATCGTTTTTGTTTTGAGGCAGTCCGTACCTCCGTGTCAAATAGTGGGCCTTGCACTTACGCTGTCATATTTTCACAACATTGTTTCCGAGTTTACGCGGCAGTTGAAATAACCTCGTTCAACCGGCCTAAATCAAGTCTTAACATGATAAATTTGTGTTCCCTCGGGAGGAAGAAAAACTGCCAGTAATTCTGCAGTTATATCACGACTATTCATCCAGATTCCATCCAGATCCTGTGAATGGACGTATGTAAATCCAAGGGCCATCCCACCCCATTTGCCTTTTTGTGATTACACACATGTGATTACACACATGTTGCACTCAACGTAATATACAACGAAGTGCACAAAATGGCTTCAGAATCAAGGACTGAATTTCTGAAGGCGAGCGATGTGGGAGAAATACATGTCGAATCATATCTATATGAAATCGTGCATAAAGGTCGTCGCCGTTAGATTGGCGGTGTAGAGATTATTGCAGAGACAAATCGGACTTACCGATACGAACATAAACATGAATAACATAGTTCAGCGAAGCCAAGATAAAAATAACGAATGTCAAAACTCCCAAAATAACGAGACTACAAAACAAAGGAGCCGAAATCAAAATCAAATTTACAGACCAGAATTCGGAGGTTGGACTTTCTGTTGCACTTGAGTTCTGTAGGATATAGAAACTACACTATACATCTTTTGGAACTTCAATCTAGATTAGTACTCGACAGACCATCAATAAATGCTCAGTCAAGCCGTGATCAATAAATAGGTTCCATTAGTTTATAACTCATATTACCTACACAGCTGCTACAAAATGCCGCCCAAGTTTTCCTGTAGAAATGGGATATCAACGCTGCCACTGTCGGGCTTTACTGCAGCAGCCCGCTGACTACTTTATCAGTAATGGACTTGTTGAACAGAAGAAGACTGAACAGGCTAGCGGGCTGAAACGAACAGATAAATAGATTATACCTTCAATTGATAGGTGTCCGAATAATCTTGATATTTCACTCGCGTGCACATATCAGAAATTGAATCAGAATGAGCTTGCTATGTACTAGTAAATACTTCAAACCGAAGAAATAATAGAATCCAGCTTCACAGCGGGACTGGACCTTAACCTGTTGTTTTGTTCTGCGCAGTTCTGTGATCCATTGAGTCCGTGCGACATTCGCAGAGTCTCTCATAAAATACTGCTCAAGGGCTAGTGGTCTAACCAACATACCCTCCAGGCTCTCTATTTTCAAGGTCGGAACCTGCATGGAGGCTTGTTCTTCAGAAAGCATGATAAGCTGGTTTTTCCCTTCAAACAACGCTATCTAGTGGTAAGGTTTTTTATTAAAAAGCCTTGTGGAGGCGCCTATTCATCCTCCTGTCAGAACAAAGCGCTCTGAAAGTATTCAAGCCTCCATAGGAGCATGATTTTTACTCAAGAGGTGGATCAGTCGAAAACAACTTGTTTCCCCTGTTTCGAATAACGTACTTTCGTTGTCGAACGTCGGTGTAACACAAAGTGGTCGGAGGACACGAGCTTCAGTTCTGTGTCATTCTAGACAAACTTTATTGTAGCCGCTTTATTCGTTTAGTTTTCACGATACAAAACTCATAAACATTCAGAATAAATTTTGGTGATATATCCAGCTGTTTTGGTGCGTTAAAAATTTGTACTGGTCTGAAGGAATTTTGTAATTCCAAATGAGATTTTCTACTGTAAGTGGAGCCAGCCTATGTTGAAATGAAAACAGGCAGCATACAGCTGTACGGTGTTTCACCTTTGAATGTGCCAACCAAATCGCCAACTACGTTATGAGAACTGGTCTTCACCATCGCTTCTCCAATGCCGTTGATATATACATATATGTACCTTAAATACACAACCCTTCTCACTGGACTGCGTTGTTCTCTACACCATCGATTTTGAAGGCTGCAAATCCTTCAGGGAATTTTTCCATGTTATGCACGCTTTTTTCATAAAATATGTCCTATACATGCCATATATGTGATCTCGTACTTCCGAGACGGAACAAACACCGTGACAGACATTGTCGTGGCCTGAGAAAGCAGAGTGTAGTAGGCCGTCAAATCCCATTTGGTCTGTGGTCAACGGTTTTAGAACACTTGGAATGCCTGAGGATTTTTATTTTACTGGTTTTATTTATGATCAGAATAATAAGCAACATATATCCGCCTTAAGTTCAGTCATTACTGGTCTAGTGGATTACAAGTTAGTAATGGGAACAGTTCATTGAGTGCTCTGAATCGTCTTGATGGTTAATCTGTTAGTATTGCGGTATTGCATTTCGCATCTAAACGTCTAATCTGAAGACGGACCAATGTTTCATTACGCTACTCTACGTAGCCCGTCAAACAACACGAGGATTTCATGCTCTTTGAGGATGACATGGAGCCTATTATGTGGCCATTGGAGACAAATCAGCAACTTGGACATCACTGCAGAGTGACCTCAATTACCATATCAAAAGCCCGAATGATTTACGTCCAATACAAAGTACCCATCAACGGAGAGAGAGAAATTTCCCATATCTAATGCTAAGACGAAAGTGTTTGTCAGCTGCTTGGGAGGGACGAATAAACTCGGTGACACAAAGTTGTAGATATTGTGTAGATATTAATTGCCATAACAACACTGACTGAAACACACGTAGGGTAAGGTGAGGTGTGCATCAGATAATGGGTTGAGGTCATTGTGGTTAGATCTGCAAGTACGAACGAATTACAGTCCTGATCGGTCGTGGACTGTTAACTGTTCAAACTACTAACCGAAAGTTAACGAGTTCGAGGCTCGCTGGAGCCACATGAGGTGCTCACTGCTGACCATCCCCAATAACGATGAAATAGCAACATAGTGCCTCTCAAGTCTTCAGAATGGAGTGGTTTTGCTTCTCGGACGAACTTTTCATAAAATGAGTCTTATTCGATTATCACGATCCGTCTTTTGTTCAGGGCGAATTCTGAACCTTTGTATATTTTACCTTATTCTGTTCAAATATGGATGATTTCTAGAACTCTCGTCAAGGGAAGTACCCATATGTACCGTCAAATGTTTTATGGTATAACGAGCACACAACGCAGTCAAATAAGTGGAAGCAGTCAGCCACCTACACTAGACTACGGGCCGGGTCGGATAACACAGCCTCAACAAGTTACCAGTGAAACAATGTTGGTAATATTGAGGACATATCCAACTACGCACATTTTTCAACTGCGAATTGGTGAAGATGTAAAATGACCCATAAGAGAAGTCAGCTGATGCTGATAAACTAATGACCACTGTACACGAAAAGGGGACAATAGTAAAAATATATAAATATATAAAAAATACAAAAAACTCAAACAAGATGCATACTTTGGGTGTGTTGTCTATTCATGGCTGGTAGTTGACTAGATGCCAACAGCATTTCCATCGTGTTGCAAGGATGCACTGGTGTCGCTTTGTGTCAGTAAAATAAATCTCATTAACCTAAGGAAAAAACAAAGTCAGTAGCCCCAATTTCATCATCAAAATTAGGTGTCTATATGTGTTTTTTGCATCCGATGGCCTGTTGACTAGGCCGTGCCTGAAATTTTGAAAAGTGTCTTTATCAGAAGGGACAATTTATGACGGTTAACATGTAATGGGGATCTTTTGGGGACTTAGACACTAATTTCTGTCATAGGCCCAAACACACAGGTGAGAACTTGTGGTTTCATAAATTGCAGGAATACGTCAAGGCATAATTGACTTGGAGAGTAAATTGGGATCAATTTCTACTGTGTGAAGTAACAGCCAACGACAATCTAGCTCAACATTAAAGAAGGAGCTCAACAACTGTCCCAGACACTCTTGAGCAGACATCTCCGTTAGCACCTGTCTAAATGAGCACTACCGCTTTTGCTGGTAGTCATATACAACCTAAAATATGACTGAGTAAGATGAAAGCAACTTAAATTTTTGAATGCGAAAAGCCTTGGATACATAGTTAAGCTTGAAATAAGATTTCCTAAAAAAACATGTCGAACTTTCACTAAGAGAAGTAGGGTGGCTGGTCACAAAAAGGTTGTGTAAAGGAAGAGGGGTCGATGGGGGAGATTTCAAGGCAGGCGGATACGTCTTATTATGCTAAGTTTACGTGTTCACCTTATGAACGACAAAACATACAAATTTCATACGAAAGAACGCAATTATTTTAAAACATATCCTCCAAATTGTTTTAGACTATCCTATCGCTGACGTTGACGGGTGCGCCATGTGGAAGAATGGGCTTTAATGGGTCGTAAGATAGACAATGCACCTCCAGATGTGGTTGAATGACGTAGACACTTTTTGTTTATTTGTTGTGGGATGAATTGCTGTTCAAAAGTGTCCAGAGTTAATCAGAGGCCGGTGATGCTCGGTCAGTACGTGACAAAAATCTCTAAGACTGAAGTCAGTTATTCCTCTCTTCTTGTGTGCATTGAGGAGCTGCTTTGCTTGGCGACAGTAGAAGAGACACGTCACTCACGATGCCTCCTGATTTGGCAACTTTAAAGCGGATTTGGTCAACCACAGGACGCCGGTCTTCAGAAGTGTTGGCAGTGGCAACGGGAAACTTGGTTTTCACTGGAGTCAAATAAGGCGAAGTGATCGAAACTGAATCTGCTTGATACAAAGCATCTTCTGCGTTCCCAGCCGGTGAGATGGCTACAGAAGCTTCTGCTTCATTGACCACTGTGTCAAGGTTCATAGTATATGTTGTGTCCATATCCATCTGCGCACTAGAGTTCGCGTCCACCGCCAATTTTGTTTCTTGTAGCTTGCTGCCTATGTGGTGTTTTGTACCTTTATTTTGCTTTCATTATAACACTACATACTTCGTCATTTGCATAACCGTTTTTTGTTTGAATACGAAAAATTACAAAAACGCGCACTGGTACATTTTAACGCAATACAAGCGTGGTCACGTGCTTCGGCTCTCTTTTCTGACCTGGCTCGCGCTTGCAACGGTCATTCGCAAGTCTCGTGTGTTAACTCTGGTATCCAAAACAGTTCAGACCACCTTCGGAATCTATCATACGTGGAAACTGTTCAGAAGATGACCCCTGGACCAACACAACTGGATTAATGTTTATTCGCTGACCTCTGCCAACGACGAGCTATTTTAAAGGGAGCAATTCTTGGTGAGTCTGTTCCATTTGACCTCTTTATTATTGTATACCCAAGATAGCGTTATTATTTCTAGTTCTTTACCACACACTCCTGGTAAAGTAACTTATTGGGTAGCCAGACCTCTACGTCTGCAGTTCAACCGTTATCACCGTTTCCAACGTGGAGTGCTTGGTTCCGCTCGTCAACAAGACCAACTCAATAGAAAAAGTGCTCGTATTCTGTATTCGGCAGCCTCTTCATGTATTTTTTTTCAGGTTATCGCATAAATTCCGTGTTCTTGTGTTCTCTTCCGTCTCCTTTGGCGACCTTTCTTTATTATCGCCATCGATACTTGAATATGCCACTAGTGTAAAACCGCATGTGATATCAAATTGCCCGACAGATTTTGTTGTACTTACTCTACACCAGTCTGGACCTATTCGATCAGGTGTGTAAACGGAGGAAGAAAACTTGCGGGTAGGAGGATGAGGGTGAAATGTCGATGCGTTGGGAAGAGAATCCACGTTAGGCGAGGATTGAGGGACACGACTCGGCGATCACGCATCGAACAGGCTGGATTAGTTAGACCAGAGTGTATCCGGCGGTGCAAACAGTAGAGCGTATGAATAAAATATGTAGCGGGTGGCATGATCAGATAGGATAGAATATGATATCCGTGGTACTGCGGATGTACTATCGAAAGAAATATCCCCATTCGAACCGATCAGAGCGGGAAGTCACCACTTAGGTGAAAAGTTTCCGGTTTATACAGAGGTGGCTGGATATTGGGCAAAATCAATTATGAGATGTCAACCGATTTTTGACAGTCTCCTCGACCGTGTGCGGCTAGATTTGGCAGGAAGGTTGTACGTGAATCTTGAAATTGGACTGACCCCCGTTCTGTCACAAATGTAGCGTATGATGTCAGGAAGTCAGCAGTATTCGGCGTTCGCCAGGATCTAGGGACACCATATCCTGGTTCTAAAATGGGCAGATATGGAGATTGGTATTACTGAATCCACACAGCACCCAAAACACACTTTCACACAAATCGGTCGTCACAGAAGAGAAGGCATGTCATGGCAAAAACACGCGTATTGGAACTGCAACCAAGACCAAAAGTGTGCAAATGCAAAACAATATCATATGTGAATATTCAATTCAGTCAATGGGTTCGGTCGGGTGTATCCCTAATATAGGAAAAGAAAGATGAATTTACATTCGGTCGTACGATTATCACGTGTAAGTACGTAAAACCCAGTGTAAGTGCGCTAGAGCAAACCACTTCTCAATTCGGCGCACTACTCCCAGTTGCTTTAAACAGCTTACTAGAAATTATTTTCGTCAAAACTATAGGGTTTCGGAAGCTGTGACCCTTATTGGGAGTCTAATCTATCTACACCCTTCGGTGATATTTAGCCGATGACATTTTCTTTAGGTGAGCAAAATTTCAAGGTCACGGACCACCACCGGATCTCATTTTGTTACTGGTTTACGAGAGATAAAACACGAAGTCACACTTCACCAAATTTTGAGAATGAAGTGTCATCTACAGAAGATTATATGCAAATTCCACCCAGGAAAATCGGTGGTAGTCAATTGTTTGCTCTATACTCCCTAGATTTAACAAATGGGCTTATTTTTCAGCGAAATTAATCACGAAACACTTTCCTATGGAGATCTGCTTCCAGTAAGTGCAACATCGTCAGACTCTATACTCCCTAGATTTAACAAATGGGCTCATTTTTCAGCGAAATTAATCGCGAAACACTTTCCTATGGAGATCTGTTTCCAGTAAGTACAACATCGTCAGAAACCAGCATGAATTGTGCAGTGGAGATGCGGTGGTCATCTCTATGGATGATTGTCTTTTCAAGGTATGCGTAACTAACCTGTAGACAGAACAGCGTTAGAAGGTAATTGTTGGTGAGTTGCCAACACAATTGTATCATTTATATTAGGAATATAATTCACCATATGTGGAATAGGTCATAAAGCGTCATAAAGTTAGCCGTTATCTTTCACCTCAGCTAATTATTTTAGCTGTTAGACGCGTGTCTATATGGGACGCTGATAATGAGAATTCAGGTGTGCACGACGACCTAATCCAATGGCCAAAGACGGCTTTTCCTCTCCAACAGTTATTGGAACTTTTTAGCCTGCGTCTATTTGCAACGCTGCTTATGATGCCTCACCCACGCACGGTAAAATATCTGACCTCTTATACTCAGTGTACGCGGCGCCGCATGTCTGCGCTGCGCGTAGTAAACACCAAGCCAGTGTCTATGCATGCTGTTAAAAATAAGGCCCAACCAAGTCATGATAGCCTCACTTGATGACCTATCATATTCATAGCTGCTTGATGTGTCCTAACTCGGCCAGTTAATGCGCCTGCTAGACCCGTGTCCACGTGCGGCGTTGATTATGATGCATCAGTGATGCGCAATAACTTAATGCGTCATACTCATACCTGTACGCGTTATGGATTATCTACCACTTAAGATAGACATCGGGCCAGTAGTTATGCAGCCCGATGAATAGGAGTCCTCAGGTATTCACAGGAACCCAATATAACTCTGAACGACATACTCATAGCTGTACGCGATATCGCCTACCTTGACTACTTATCGTAATTGCTAGGCCTTTGTGCGACGCCGAACATGTGACTTCAACTATGACCAGTAGCCCAACCTGATATCCAGCGACCTCCATAGTCATAACCGTACTCGATGCCACCTACCATGGCCACTTATAGTAACTGCCGAACCCGTACACATGCTCGTAACTGACTAATGTTTTTGTAATTTTTAGCATCCGATTATATATCAATAAGCTTCCACATCTCGGTCTTAAACAATGGCACATACCTGTCCGATTCGCTCAGGCAAGGCATCCGTTACTGGACTGTTAAGGAACCGAAGTATGTCAGTTCATTGAAGGTACGACACTGCCATACCTAGTTCGACGTCACACCAGCAAATAACCCACGCCTACACTTGAGTGCACCCTCTAGCCCACCCGGTCCATTACCCACAGCTGCGAACAAACTTATGCTTTGTTCCGGATGTAAAGTTATGACCATACCTGGCGGCATCCCAGTCACCAGTTGAAAATTGTACCGGACAACGACCAAAGTATGCGTATTTAGTAAGATATACAATCAAAATATCAGATTAGAAATAACAAATGGTCATAAGAAATGGACAAGTGAATGGAACAGACTCACTTAATTGGGGGACCAATAATTCCACTACACGAAATGTTGTGCAGTGATCGTATTCGGCGGCGAA
>NW_008752508.1:5602-7101 GCF_000715545.1 Opisthorchis viverrini | reverse complement strand
GAAATTCGCGCCAAGAAAATTGGGTATTTTACCATTTTCGATTTTATGTCATTATTGGTACAATAAAACAAAATACCATGATACGTGTACATTGTTTACAAATTGCAATTCAAGTTTATATGCAGAGAGTTGAAAATGGGGAAAATGTAACATTGATTTGCAAAACACCACAGTACTCCCCCCTAGAGCGTTAGGAATGATAGGGGAATGACGCTCGATAGTGGTAAAAATGTTTTATGGGGTGCAGTCTGCAAAACGAACGGGGGTCTTGCTTGTACGACCAGTACGGTTGTGTTTCAGAATAGGCAACGGGTGTTCGTCGGCAGGCTGGGATACTGGGTCAGGTTTTTTCGGGATCACTGTACAGGACGGTTGGGGTCGTGCATGACTGTCGACTTGAGCAGGTGTGTCGGAATTCGAATCATCTACATATGCGACTTTCAATCTGTCGATACTCACGGAATCTGATTTGCCGTTCTTCTCAATCGTAAAGTATTTGTCCTTCCGAGAAATGACTTTAAACGGACCATCGTAAGGATACTGTAATGGTCGTTTGACGCTGTCAACGCCGACAGAAACATGTGTGCATGAAGATAAACCAGGATTCACTTGCGTGAGCCGACTTGACTTGCGAGTATCAGCTGGACGTATGGTTCGCATATGATCCTGCAGTCGTGAAACATACGTTGATTGTGAGAAATCATCAATCGACCTCGAGGCAGCAACCATGTCTCCAGGAAGACGTAACGTTTGTCCGTAGACTAGTTCATTTGGAGTGTATCCGATATCCTCTTTTACGGTGTTTCATATTCCGAGAAGTATTACTGGAATTGCTTTAGACCAAACCTGGGAGGATGACTTGGCCATTATCGCGGCTTTGAGTTGTCGATGGAGGCGTTCGACTAAACCGTTGGCTGCCGGGTGATATGCTGTGGTTTTGAAGTGATTGCATCCCAATAGTTGATTGAGATCACGGAATAAGGAACAAGTAAGTTGACTTCCACGGTCAGTTGTAATATTCTCCGGAACGCCAAATAGGGATATCCAGGAATCGACGAACGTTCGGGCTACCGTTCCAGATGAACAGTCTCGCATGGGGGTTGCTTGCGGCCATCGTGTGAAACGATCCACAACGGTCAATACATACGAGCAATCGTTGGACTGTGGTAATGGACCAACGATATCCACATGCACATGCTGGAAGCGACCTGAAGGAAGGCTGAACTTTCCGTAGGGCGTAATTGTGTGCTTGGTGACTTTGCTCATTTGGCATGTCTTGCACTGTTTTGTCCATTGGCGAATTTCCTTCTGCATACCAGGCCACAAAAAACGTTCACAAATTAAACGGGTTGTGGATCGGATGCTCGGGTGTGAAATGGGGTGAAAATGCAAAAACACAGATTGACGATGTTTCCGGGGAACAAACGGACGTGGTTTGCCAGTGGACATATCGCACATGACTTTAGAATCACAGTTGAGAAGCGGCATATCGGCAAACT
>NW_008752508.1:0-929 GCF_000715545.1 Opisthorchis viverrini | reverse complement strand
TGTAACGTAACCCTACGGTATCTGCAGAGGAGAATCCGTTGAGGTATGTTGAATATGTATATTATTGTGTTTGCAATAGTACCGTGAGAATTCGGACACATGCCACTACTAGCGCTTGCTTCCTCCTCTTTCATATCCTTTTCCTTCCTTCCCCTCTTCACCCCATTATTACTTTAATCCTTGTAGGCCTTGAAATGATGACTCCGTTCATTGTGTGTCGGCCTTGCAAGAAACATCTTCGCGTCATACGGCACCCGCATCTTCAGTCATCTCGAAACCAATCTTCTAGCCTCAGCACCCTGTCTATCTGGCCGCCTTCAATGCCCACCTTCTGAAGCAAGCAGACAAACAGGCTGCTTCAGCTCTCTCACCAAACTCTCTCGACATGGGTCCGTTCTGTGTATCAAAAACGATGGTTCAAAGGTCAAAGGGCTCTCCAAAATCTTCCTTGCACAAAGCCGTGTTCGTTGTAGGTGCATGCTTTCCGTTTAATTTGTGATCGATGAGATAACGAAACGAACGGTGGAAGATCCTGAAAGCCCCGGTGTTCAAACAGCCTTTGACGAAATTCAGCCCATCTGGAAATTGGAGACTCTATCCATCTTACCCATGGAAATGAGAAGAGGCAAGTGCTTCCGAAGTCTTCCAGTCTTTCGGTATACACTTTGCGCCAACAAAGTTTAAGGACATGCTTCCAAACATGTATTCACGGAGCGCGCCTGTTACCCTTCAGGGGAGGCACTCATTCTTGTGGATTGTTTTACGTATCTTGGAGGATGCATAGCTGTATGCGACAAAATCGATGAGTCGGGCAACGAGCACCGAAGAATGGATCCGAATTCAAAACGAAAGTGATCCCGACAAAATGTGTCGTACTGTATAGCAAAATATCAATAAATTAATTAATGTACAACAAACCTTGACAGTTA
>NW_008752507.1:15112-30556 GCF_000715545.1 Opisthorchis viverrini | reverse complement strand
ATGTCCCCCCAAGGTTTTCAAAGTTGTTGAAAAACTGATCCGCGTTGCTTTGATGAAAAAATATGTTTTGTTTAGTAACAACATTCAGTCGCCAATTTAATGAAAGATCTAGTCGCAAATATTTTTTCTACTTAATCGGTTCACCGAATTTCTTATACAAATGGTGCTTTCTTTACATATTCCACCAGCGGGTTAACATTAGAGATATCTTTATTATTTCAGAAAAAAATTCGTTCTCACCATGAGGGTATCTTAACGCTTACGGGTAAATAAAACGAGGATGCACGCCTGACTGCAAAGAACTGCCGAAAGTCATTCTTACTGTTTTTTGGAAGGCCCTACAAAGGCCTACAAATTTTACACTTTTGCGGAGTGCAGACAAATCTTAGTCAAACTTTCCCAGAATTTGCTTATTAGAAAAGTCCACAATTGATGGATGAGATGTCATGTTTTTATACGTTTATTGGTCAAAATCCGAGCTTCATCTTCTTCAAAATGCATTGTTTAGATACCCCTTTGGCATTATGGAAGGGCTATTTGATTTTATCAACATGCGATGTTTGATGTTCCCCAAGGGTTTTAAATCCCCGGAATATAAAGGCGTGAGTTTTCAGGGACGTAGGATAAATGTTATTTATATTATCAATTTTTAGTAGCATTCTGCTGCAACAGTGACCAAAGTACATTCAGAAACACACACAGAGAGAATGAATATTATGGAACAAATAATTTTTGTACAGTCGTTCAAGCGAACATGCTTACATATTGGAATCCTTCACTGACTCGAACAGGTGACGCCATCTCTGTTGGAGTGATTGAAAAAAACGGGCTCAACAAGCGTACTTGTGGTAACTGTTCCCTGTAGAAAAGCCATAAAAGCGGCTGAATAAAAATCACCCACCGCGGAGCCGAAATCAACCCAGCATCAACAAACTGTGCCGTCAACCTAAAGCTGAAAAACCAGGTGCCGTTTTCATCATCATGCGCAATTCTATGTTGCTTTAACGACGTATTTCTATCCTAGACTAATCATAAATGTGTCACGGCCACTGGAGCTTAGTCTAGGGGTGATTGCATTTGATGTTTGCATCTAATACTTCCTTGTATGGGTGGTGAGGAAAAGTTACTGGCACTCCAATACCTCAACCTAAGTGCCAGTTAGCCATGAAAATAAACATAGTTAAGGGGACACCCGGATTATCGGGTAATACATTAGGGTGCTTAATCCAAATCAGCAGCTTGTGGGCGTAGTATATCGTTGATCTGTACATTGTTATAATTTACACCGCGGGAAATGCTCACACTTTACAAGAAATCCGCTTATCAGCAGAGTGTAAGATGATTTCGAAGATATTGTTGGCTGAACGCCTGAGTACTTTTGGCATTAAGCAGCTTTAACGCACTTTTCCGTCTGCGCTGACGTATATTTCGCTCCAACCTGTGATGGAAAACTGAATTACGATATGTGCAATGTCCACTTGCTACACTCTTGTTGTCCGATAAATTGGAAAGACCTTGCATCCCCATATCGAGTGTGCTAATTTATCACGTGTGCGGTCACAATATCACAAGATATGTCTACTTCACTCAACATGAACACCTAGACGCTAAACAGAGTGCACGTTTGCTGCTCTTTAAGATGCAAATGAAGAGGCTGTCTCCATGGGCAACTACATTGTACATCAAAAGTCAAAACCCAAGTGGCTGAGACATGCCTACATAAAGGAAAGACAGATAATTCAGAAACATCTCCCCAGAATTGAAGACGGATCTTATATAGGAAACCTTCAAGGAGAACCATTAGGTTGACATGCTATCAAGCGAGGATAAGAACGCGATTCGGGAGAGGAACGTGTGGGGGAAATAGAACACCAAACAAAATGACGCCATTGTAAAAAACTTTTACACAGCGAGTCCGTTCAAGTTGTGAAGTGGAACCCCATATAACTAGTGGCATTAAAACCCAGGGGTGATTCTGAACATCATGTTTTGGTACTGATTTTCAAGGAACCTTGAATCTTAAATGCGGTTAGGAAAACCGTGCAAGTCTATAAATACTCATGTGTATACCGCATGTTTTTCGTCCCTAGAGTGCACATTACGAACAACATTGTTTTGAGCACCAGAGATTTTTGCCTGTTTGCACAATCATGGCCGACCACCTTACCACATCTCCGTTTAACATGCGAGTGAGCAAGATGGCGTGTGCAATTTTGATGGCCCATTGGCAAATAGAGCAAATGACCTGTGCGCATTAACCCATTAGCTGTGTTCGCTTGATCAATCGAGGAAACACAATTCTTCTTGTATACCCTCCGAATAGCCCCAGAAAAAACATTTTAGGTTGCCAAAAACAGCGCGCTTCAAATTATCCAACGATGGTCAATCGTAGTGGCTTTTCTCAGCTTGACCGAACAACGGGGTTTCTAATCCAATACAAGGGCATCATTGTGGGGTCTCTTCTTTGAGGCCAGACTGGTGTGAGTTTCTCGATTTCGGAGATCAGCAGCCGCTGTTCTAGCCAGCATGAAGAAATTGTGGCTGACTACACAGCATTCCATCTGCCATATTTAGTAGCTCAATTTCGGGTTTGATTAAGCCAGTATACGAATGCAACTCTTTGCGGTAGAGCTATGGGAGCACCGCAAGCCGTGCAGCTAAGTAATCATGATCTCGAAAACAAGTACTATTATTATTATACTATATTATTATATTATATATTATATTATTATATATTCAAGCAGCATAGTAATTAATTGAGGAAAAAAGATTGGAGAATTCCACTTCTGCCTGACACTACTACGCGCGTAAAACGGATGATAGTTTATTGGTACTGAATTTGTTGTTTACGGAGGTACCAAACGTTATCTTTATCAGGTTACGTAAACAGGATGGCGGAAAACTTTCGGACAAAATAATTATCGTCCATATTTACAGGTTCTTGTGCTCGGCGTTGTAAAATGTTCCCCAGTATATTAGAAACGCATACCTATTTCTCGTTGGCAAAACGCATTTCAAGCATATGATAAAGGGTAAGGATCTATTCAGTGAAAGCTCGCACATGGCGGAAAGCAGCTTTACTCTGATATGCATAGAAAGATACCAGCAAATAACTTTGAATAACTAGGCATCAGAATGACAAACCGGTGTTCCTTCGCCTATTCTCGCTGCTCATCTTAGGTGCTAAAATTGTCACCAAAGCAGTCTGATCGTTTAACTTTCTGTCTTTTATCGATATAACATTGTGAATGGCGTGTGCAATTTTGATGGCCCATTGGCAAATAGAGCAAATGACCTGTGCGCATTAACCCATTAGCTGTGTTCGCTTGATCAATCGAGGAAACACAATTCTTCTTGTATACCCTCCGAATAGCCCCAGAAAAAACATTTTAGGTTGCCAAAAACAGCGCGCTTCAAATTATCCAACGATGGTCAATCGTAGTGGCTTTTCTCAGCTTGACCGAACAACGGGGTTTCTAATCCAATACAAGGGCATCATTGTGGGGTCTCTTCTTTGAGGCCAGACTGGTGTGAGTTTCTCGATTTCGGAGATCAGCAGCCGCTGTTCTAGCCAGCATGAAGAAATTGTGGCTGACTACACAGCATTCCATCTGCCATATTTAGTAGCTCAATTTCGGGTTTGATTAAGCCAGTATACGAATGCAACTCTTTGCGGTAGAGCTATGGGAGCACCGCAAGCCGTGCAGCTAAGTAATCATGATCTCGAAAACAAGTACTATTATTATTATACTATATTATTATATTATATATTATATTATTATATATTCAAGCAGCATAGTAATTAATTGAGGAAAAAAGATTGGAGAATTCCACTTCTGCCTGACACTACTACGCGCGTAAAACGGATGATAGTTTATTGGTACTGAATTTGTTGTTTACGGAGGTACCAAACGTTATCTTTATCAGGTTACGTAAACAGGATGGCGGAAAACTTTCGGACAAAATAATTATCGTCCATATTTACAGGTTCTTGTGCTCGGCGTTGTAAAATGTTCCCCAGTATATTAGAAACGCATACCTATTTCTCGTTGGCAAAACGCATTTCAAGCATATGATAAAGGGTAAGGATCTATTCAGTGAAAGCTCGCACATGGCGGAAAGCAGCTTTACTCTGATATGCATAGAAAGATACCAGCAAATAACTTTGAATAACTAGGCATCAGAATGACAAACCGGTGTTCCTTCGCCTATTCTCGCTGCTCATCTTAGGTGCTAAAATTGTCACCAAAGCAGTCTGATCGTTTAACTTTCTGTCTTTTATCGATATAACATTGTGAAGTGAAGTAAAGTGACCTGATATTAATTGCTCACCATTTAATAATACAAGTTTCAGAATTTTTAAACCATCCTCTTATTTATGCTTGTGAATACAAGTTTACTCAATTTTTTTATTTTTAGTGACAAACTGGCGTCGAACTTATTTTCAGTGTACTGGCCCTGTGATGGTTTTTATTATTGACAGTTAGCTGAATATTCCTCAAAATTTTCTAGCTCATTTCTCCAAAGATACTAGAATCATATTGCTCAAACGCCGTTTCAGTGTCACTCGCTTGGATTGATTTGGTTTAAAACAAAGCAAAACAATTTATTTTTTGCAAACTGTTCATCACTGTCAAGGCCTATGGGATCCACAGTGTTTATCGTCTGTACAGAGCCTTGTCAGTTGTGGTGCTTGAATGGAATACATGCGCCATTTTAACTTAGTTTGATGTGGTATACTTTGGCAAATATTCCATATGACAGCGCCTGATAGTTAAAATCCACTGATGCGCACCTAAAATTATCTCGACTAAACCAGATTTACCAGCAGACTGCACCGCCGGGCCTCCATCCAAATCAACATTCATATTAGTTGTATAACAAATAAGAATTTTGTGTCAACAAAAACAACCACGGAGGCCAGATAACTTTCTTTCTGAATTTTTGTTACAGCCATCCGAATGGCGTAAGCAAATTACTGTTGAGTCAAAGCTGCTCATAATCCGAAGTTGAAATTTTGCCCTACACTTTAGCTAACCATATATTTTTAAAGTCTCCCCATTTAATGCTCAGTTGTGGATATATTCAAAATTCAGAAGTACATATAAAATCAGACCGATTAAAAATCGAAATATAAATAATCACTTTTGTGTTGCGTAAACGTTTTCGATACGTTTGCTAAGATAGAAATTCCACAAGTGATGTTGCGTTGTTGGAAATCGCACACTAATTGTTTGTTTTCTCACTGAACGAAACCGGAATTTCAGGGCTTAGTACGGCTAATTATCTAACCAGAAAATAACTCTGCAGTTGAAAAAATTAAAGTTTTCATGGTTCAAACATTTGACAACGCGCTTGCATTAACTATTCAACACAAACGTGTGTGTGCGAAATCCCCGCTCGAATTGTACCATCATCATCATCGGCACGATGACATCAGTGTTCAACACCGGTGTCTTGCTGCCGTATCGTATCCACCGTGGTTCCGCGTGGGTTGTGATATTATCAGGGCGCCAACTTTTGGACAAGTGGACGATTAGGGTCCTCAATCAAAGCCTTTAGCTCAAAAGCTTAACCGCAATGCGGCGATGTTTAAGGGGAAATGCAAAAGCATTCCCATTTCTAGGAAACAGATCGCCAAACGTTCTAAACTGGAGGATCAGGAAAATGCATTTGTCAGAGTTGTAACGATTAACCAACCCGGTATGTCGCGGGACACCCTCAGCACAGGTGAGGTGCGCGAACCGTCACATTACGGTAATGTCTAGTTTCTTTGGGACGGCGAATTCTACTGACTGATTTTGTATGAGATACCATTATTCTGCATGTAATTTGGTTACCCTACATCAATGGATAATTGGGCATCGAGCATATGAAACAAAGATGAGTCTTCGACAAAAATCGATTCGCTTGTCTTTATTTAGATACTGCTTAACACTGTCTACACGTAATACCTAATTGAAATTTGCATCGGATATAGTGAACCTTCTACTTATATACTTTCAGCCTTTCTGATGCAATAAACCTCACTTCTTGAGAACCACAAATCGGGTTACCACCAGGGAACAAAATCACATCTTGTTGGGAAATAGTAGGAGATTGAATTCAGGTATCTCGTTGCTAGGGCTTGCAGTTACAATATAGATACTTTTCTCTCGAACACAAGGTGGCCGCGCCTAGAGCAGAGCAAACTATTTCACTGGGGTATGCTTTATTGGAATTGCGATTTGACAAGTTAGTGAACTCAGATGAAAAGGATTGAACCAGATTCCTGACTATATTGCTTTTGATTTTTTAGCCCAAATGCACATTTCACAAAACTGTATTGCCACGCTTTTGAAATCGGTTAAATATGCAGAACGTTCAACTTTTTGGTGTTACTACGATGGGTAGCGAAAATCGTTTAAGCTCAAATTGACTTGATATTAAACCGCATCTCAGACAAAACTGAGGTATATCAGGCTTTTGGCAAATATTTTTGTTTATGATTTCATTTCATTGGCCGCTTTAAAACCCCTCCGACTGACTACAGAAGAATACGGCCACCGTTGAATTTATGCCCAATCATTGTTGTTTAACTGGTTGTCCAGTGTCTCCACAACTGATCCCGTGAAAAAAACTCAATATGACTTAGTGGTTAATAATTTTGCTATTATATGTGAGCAATTTATATTGAGGATTTGAGATTGTAGAAAGTGAAAAACGATTACAAACGTCAAACCAGCCTGCCCGCTTCTCACCCAATTCACGGATCGGCGAAAGACCACAAATCGTTTTTTGTGAGCTCCATGACTAAACAACTAGGCCAAGATTATACTCGCCTAAAAAATGTCATAGCTACTTTCGCAAACTCTGGCTGTTTGACCAACTACTAGGTGGCTGCATTATACAATCAGATACGGTATGTCTCGTGATAGTTTTAATGTGATTTGTTTCCCAGCGGAGTAAAATGAAGGATATTTTTGATTGTTAGTTTCAGTCAAGTTTCAGTTTGGTTCCTGTAGACGCGCCAGTATGGAAGAATGGAGGATGGCATCGGTTCTAAATAAACAGAGGGTTTCCTTTGCTCACGTAACCATAGCAATGTATACAAACACCATATGATATATATAAGCTGCTCAGTGAAGTAAAGTTGTTCCAGTTACTGAGGATGATTTTAAGAATTTTCACCGCCTGTTCATGATTCAGGTTTGGAATGGTATAGGTGTTGATAAGATAGCTCGTCTAATGATCTTTGCGTTGCGTATTTGTAGACGGATTCCCTAATGGCATTTATTCATTTGTAGCTCAGATGATTCCGGGTGGCTGTCGCTCTACCGGGACTGCTCATCTCAAGTGGCAAGTCAGAAAGTAGTTCGAGCATAAGCCTGTGTGGGATATATTGCAAATGTTTGGTCAGTACAAAACATATACGCGCTATCTATCCTGTAGCTTTCAGTACAGGGGCTCCATTTGTGAACTCAAGTTGGGTCAAATAGAGTATATAGGTGCCTCCATTGCCGGGACAAGTAAACAAATGAATTTAAAATTAGCTACTACAAAACGTGAGATGAGCGATGCCTTGTACAAATCTTGGTCCTTCTTTTGTAAATGAGTTTCCGATGTCCTCCCTGAAGCTTTGAACGCACACTACTATATATTTACATTATTTGCATTATATTAAATTAATTATAAAATGCAATGCACCTGCCTCCGTAGCATGAAGTCACTTGCCTTCATGAAATAGTTAGAATAAAAGACATTTTTGCACAGGACGTCCTTGCGCTCGCCAATTTTTGGAATATCTGTCAAATGAACCACGCCCTGTCTCACAAACTTGCGTCCTGAACTTGTGTCAGAACAGATAATTTAACCTGACGAGGATACATAATTACTTTGCTTGAAAACTTGCGTACATACACATGAAAATCGTCGCTTATTTTCCTTTAATTACCTGTTTATCATCGACATCACTGATAGTGTGAACACCGCACCCAAAACCTAGTGTTTAGGGTTCAATATCACAAAGGCACTTCGAGATCACCCAAGTCACATGCACTTTTGTCCAAGGTTCGCACTGTGGCTCGTATATTAGTAAACTACTTTTCTGGAGCGCACTTTGAAACTCGGTTTTGCAAATATACAATCTGCTTCAGTGTTTTAGCATGGCAGACCAAATAAGAGCGCAGTGATTGGTGGAGACGCTCCTCAAAATGCCTACGGATTTAACCGAAAGCTTGCGCAGTTTTACTTACTCATTGCGGCACCAAATACGAAACACCCACTGAACATACCATGATACCAGCCATATGCGCATACGTACCACTTTTCATCACAAAGCACACGTGATTTTTTGACTACTTGCAAATGTGAACCACCACTTTCTCCGAAATCGGTATGTTGGTGCAAAGCCTTCCGTGAAACAGCTGACCTAGTGACCGCCACGAAGCCTAAATCTTTCATCTCCCCGTAGTTGGTTGGTTGGAACAGTATGCCAAACCTGCAGTGCATCATTTTGTTGGATGTCTTTGCGGCAGGTATTCTCATCATCAAACCAATCCATCACTTGCGACTGACCGCGTAGGTAAACGTGATGACTCTACAAGTGGTGACGTGTAAACATCAAAGTAACACAGCAAAGAACTGCATTGTATAGGGCCGCATCCTTGATCAGAGTCATGGTGTTTGAGCGATTTATTGTGACCTCATCTCATGGGTGCAAGTGAAATAGAACTGCTCACATCTATGTGATCAAGAAACCTAGATGAGATGCTTTTATGGGCAGGAATCCGGCGGCATTTCAAACTGGAAAGTTTGGTGTTAAGTGAATATTTGTGGTACCGAGCCCACAAATGTGTCTATATGTTTTCTTGTGAATCTTGGCTACTTTCAACTTTCTTTGCATTTTATCACGTTAGCCAGGTTGACCGACTAGTGAACAGAAGTTTTCACCTAGAAAATAGTCCAACTATGTTGACGTGCTTTCGTGCACAACATTGTTACTTTGTAAGGATTTGCGAGGTGAACAGGATGAAACCAGGTCGATTACCCACTTATAGGTATGCAATGTGTACGCCAATGCGTATCCGCCGGACAAATGTGAATTTTAAAAACTATGACGTTTCTAAAATTACATATATATATTGTTGAATAAGGTTATGAACAATGCGTCCTTCTGCGAATTCTTTACATTTGTGATCAGCTTAATAGGGTCCATTTAGTTTTGTGGATAATCTCTTCGCACGCCTCTCATCTTGAGCTAACTAAACAACACACGCACCGGGGCCAAATGCTCGGCATCCATGAGGGCATGATTGACCGGGCACCCGGTATTCAGGTGATCTGAAATTAGAGGGATCTAGAAGTTGTATTCACGGGTCACGACCCACATCTGTTCGCCGCGGGGTTCTGTCGATATGTACGATATTTTGGAGACGTCACTCAAAGCATGAGAGTCTGCAACACCGTTCCCGAGTAAAACCATAGCACCCGTCTGCACTCGCAGAGACCAAAAGCATGCGGTAGCTCGCATTAAAGTCCAACAATCTATCGCTTACTCGATGGAGCAACATTGCGTTTTCAGCAAGTCCTGTAGCTATTCTGATTTGGAAATCGTTTTTTCGCCTAGTATATTTTTGTCCTTACTTTTACAATTTAATTAAACTTATATATGTGAGCGCCCTGATGCGAAGAAACGTGTTTTCTATAACAAATGAGCATGCCTTTAAGCTCTCCCAGAAATACCTCAAATTTTTCATCCTTCTATAGGTTTTATCACCAGGTATATCCCTTTTACTTTCCCACTTACCGTGCCAAACCTCACAGTTCAGTTCTGCATTTCCGTTTTAAAGTCCAAATTTTAAACAGATTTTAGATATGTATCACTGCAAGAACTGTAAATTTTGATGACCCTATGCAGTTATCCAAAGCCCCCTTAGTGAAGGAGAATCTGGGGACCATACTAACACAATTGTCATCCAGTCTTACTTCATCTGCAATAGTTACAAACCGGTAGAAAGTCGGGGCTTCAATTCAACCGGCTTAGATTTATTGACTACTGCCAGCACGTAACAGTACACCAAGGAAACGTGACCAACGAACGATTACTGCAGCGTCGGGGCACCGAAAATTGCATTTTCCTGTTGTTTCAGCGTGGTTATTTTCCTGTTGTTTCCAGCGTGGTTCCTGCTGCCCAAGTGAAGCCGCAACCTCCTCAGCGTTAAACGCAAAAACTGCAACCTTATAATTTGCCTCCATGCTGCTAACCATGCAAAGCAGTTGCGTTTTCCGCTGTCTCACTAGGTAACAGAAAATGTTTCCCTCGTCATCTCAAGTCTGATCGTTGCTGACAGAGAAAAATCAAAGTATAACTTGGGTTGTATGGGAATTACTGAAACCAATGGAGACACTTTGCAACAGCCAGCGCACACAATAAATTGTGCTGACCGTTACCATTATTGAAAGTTTTCATAAATTTGTTTGTGCAGAAATACGAAGAGGTTTTCAGCAGAGTGTAGAAGCGCAAATTGTGCAAGCAAAACGGATTTATCGGCACTTCATCAACTATGACTTGAAGGCCTTCGGTCGTGGTTGAATTTGCATTTCACGTCAGGCGATTAACAGGTTCGTGATTGAAATTCGTCTAGATGGCCGGACGTGAGCTTTCTTATTTTCAAAATGTGCAACCTAATTAAGTGACAATTTTTGCACATTAAATTACTGAAATCACGCCAGTACAAAGCTTATTATGACGCCACGGACATGAAATCTCGCAAAGGAACACGGCACGTTCGATGCGGATGCTCATCCAGAGAAAATTGTGGAATCAAGGATTCAAAGATTGTTCCAGTATGGCCCATCAAAATTCCTGTCTTGCTAGTTACTGAACCCCGTAAATCTGAGATGCCAGGTGGGCCTGTTAACAATCATCCACCATCAAACGCTAAGAGAATTTGCGCGCCGACGTCTGACCGTGTCAAACATTGGGCGATGTGATTGCTTCCCCTATTTAGATGGCAACCACTTTCGCTTTTTCTTGGCACGTCATGGTGTGTATGATATCGAACCGTCTGCCGACAAGTTCTTTGAGTAAAAATTACGACTTTCTTGGGTGAACAGCGATTGTGCGCACGTCAGACATGTCATAACTACTTAAACACGATTGTGCCTAGCGATTTTGGAGCACGTTCCACTCATTAACTTGCCCACTTACTGGCTGAAGTAATTTAACTTATATTTCACTGTAAAGATAACAGTGATTGTTTGATCACTACTGAGGAAGTCAATTCGGGCCACCAGATTGCACAAGCCAAGCTCTTCATCCGTACGCTACAGATGCTTTCACAGTCATTCTATATTCATGGTTCTTAAACCTCACCGATCATATCAAGGATTACACAAGCAGGACAATATTTTCCGTGTTTTAAGGACATGTCCAGTGAAGCTATTTGTCGCAGTCCTGTCACGGTACATACTGGCGTGGAATACTTATGCGCCTTGTCTACCTGATGAAAAAGTAAGTTCAAATGCAGATATCAGGGACGTTAAGTAATCCCATTTACTGCACTTTCTGGCTTCCTGCCTTAGGAAGGGCCCCAATGTTTGGTTCATTTGCTGCAGGGCTTGTCACTGGCGCCAAGTTAACAATCACGTGTCTCATTTCAAACGTATTTCTCTGCGTTGTTCTATGATTTGGAAGAAACAGAAATGAGTGCACTGTTGGTGTGCGCTCAATGCGTAACGTTCAGCTGGTCAATACCTGTCAACTAGTTGTAGAGCTCAGATGATGCAGATTCTAACCAAAGCGTAGATTTTGATTATGGTCTCAACAAGAGGGAAACCACTAGAAGCATATCTGTATGGGGAAGGTCGCAAAACCACGCAATATGTGTCTAATGATAAGTGTTATTGAATCCAACCAGGAAAACTATCCTAAGCTGCAGTGCATATTTCGCTTTATCTGCATTCATCGTGAATACTGATGCATATGACTGTTTGGAATCATGCATATAAGTCTTGAGAAAAAAATAATGCACACATGTTGGAAGAAGTAGATGGGCTGGAGAATTTTGAAAATTTTAATTAATCACATCTGTAGTATAATGAACTATGCACCGCATTTACGTTCGTCGAGTTTCTTATTCATACACCAGCTAGATGCGAAGAATAGACGAACTGGTATTTGCCTCGTGACACGCAGGTACTTTTTAGAGCTTTTGGTGAAACCAAAATAACCACACACAATGTGCACACCTTGACCAATAAGTGTAACACTCATAAAACGCCAGGCTAAATAGTTCATTAGACCATCTACCATTCCCTTGATATTCTACACTGAAGGGCAGGCTAATTTATATCGATTTTTACATTTCTGAGCAACATTACCCATAGAAGGGCTGTCTCTGAAGGCTCCTTCGATACGAGCAGTATTTATCTGTGGCCTGAGTACTTACCGATTGTTATTCGAAATCACATCATACACATTTCGGATTTGCGCCAGGTTTTTATTGGAAAGCAAAGGATGAATCACATTATAAATGTGGCGCGAATTCTATTGGTGGGATAGTCAAAAGTACCACGTGGACACATACGGCTGATAGTATATAATATTCAGTAGTTGCTCTCCATTCCATACAGCAGTTGGTGAAACTGAATTGTTTCAGTAAATGTAATCAATTCAGTCATTTAGCTGGTGTAAACGCCCCCAGTTAGGCCACTTATTAAAAATACTTTTTGCTTGTTTCAGTATCAAGCAGCATTTGAAGCCTCTCTTGTGCTGGGTATTTTGGTTTTCAAACGGAAATGGTTTAGTCGTTGTGTAGATATTCAAGATTGTGTAATCAATAGGTCAGATGTATTTGTCTGAGCTGAGGAAGGTATTGGATTTTACAGGCATTCCACAGAACGGGGGCATACAGAAGAAACATTCTCCTCAATTTTGTCATTTCAAAGTAACTGAAAAAGTCGTGCCCTGAATTTTTCAAACTTACGGCGCACATTTGAGAGAAGTTTACCTGATACCTGTAAACCGGATCCTAGCTCTGGTGCCATAAGATCGTCTCTTAGCGGTTGTACGTCTTTTGTCGATGTCCCGTAATTGTTCCCAACGGTGTGTTTCCTTGATCGTGCATTGTGCAGTTGAGGAATAATGAAAATATTTATGATTCGTTTTACTTAGAGCTGCCTCATCCACGCCTTTCCGTCGGTCTAATTGTGCGTGGGATAGCTACGTGGACATGCGTTTGTGTTTACCAGCTTTTTCATGTGCTCATTCTTTAAGTTTGACTAGTTTTTGTGTTTTAGCTTTGCGGTACTTGAAGAAATTTTTAGCTCCTCCGTTTTTCATGTCGAATCTGAAGGATATATCGCAGGGCCAATGAAAGTGCAACTGTAGGAATATAGGGGGTGCCTCTCACCGACCAGTGTATCATAGCTATTTGGACCCCCTTCAAAAAGCGTAGCTTAACAAAGAATGGCATAGGTTATTTGGTGCTTTGTTTTGCTTCCATCACAATCCATTGTCGTAGCAATTTTTACCACACAATTATCCGCCCGGTTGTTATTGAACGGTTTGACGCTGGGCAGACATCCTGATTAACTCATCAAGAAATCGGTTACACACGCAGATACAATCAGGGCAAACATGGAAAGAGAGAAAGCCATCTACTTTTAGGCAATGTTTTCCCCAATTTGCAATGTATTTCATCGAACGCTATTTCCCATCAACTAATTTGTTCCGTCGGTGAGAAACAAAACATGGAAAGAGAGAAAGCCATCTACTTTTAGGCAATGTTTTCCCCAATTTGCAATGTATTTCATCGAACGCTATTTCAACTAATTTGCATCACAATCCATTGTCGTAGCAATTTTTACCACACAATTATCCGCCCGGTTGTTATTGAACGGTTTGACGCTGGGCAGACATCCTGATTAACTCATCAAGAAATCGGTTACACACGCAGATACAATCAGGGCAAACATGGAAAGAGAGAAAGCCATCTACTTTTAGGCAATGTTTTCCCCAATTTGCAATGTATTTCATCGAACGCTATTTCCCATCAACTAATTTGTTCCGTCGGTGCACTAGAAACAAAACGCACCCGCTAAGCTTGCCCTTACGACCGTGTATTTACTTTAACAACTGAGTGGCTGATTGCTGTGAACAAACTGCATTCACCATTAATATGGATCTATGTGATGGGTAAAATTTGATTGGCTCTTAGACTGTTACTCACACCAACCGAAGAACCCTGTGCAATCACCACGCTAAAAAAAGAACTTTAAAACAGTCCGAGACAACATGGGTACTGTGTGCTCAATTAACCCGGTATAATACAGGCGAGAGCCAGAAAGATATAAATGCTCGACAAAAAAGGTTCGCCCCTCCAAGAGAATAACAGTGATGAAAACCGTTTTTCAATTCGTCATTGTCATTCAGTCGTTGAACAGTGGGCGTTTCGGTAAGCCAACGTGTATATTCAATCATTTTCTAATGATGCCCATTCTTCAATATATCGGGGTGTATTTTTCGTACGTGCTGATCCCGAGCTAAAAGATGACATGTCCATTGGATGTCTGGGGCTGATAATTGAGGCTGAAAGTTACCGATGCATCAAAGAATCCTGTGTGAAACCAGCTGCACTCTTGCAAAGGTTACCACTTTGCTTGATGACAGCTTGATATGGAGACAATTAAGCCATGTTACAGTGCTTGTTTGTTATCGTTGAACATCAAATAAGATGCCCGGAATCTTCTGAAAGATGTTCGAGAATGTTTACTTTGCTACTGTGTCTAATGGCGAGTGAACGCTTGGTTCTCACCGGTCCGTAAACTGCTCCTCACTCAGAGGTACCTATTTTTAGATAGCGCCATCTTCAAGATTCCAGCAAAGAGCCATTGGCTACAAGTGAATGGAACAAGGCCTTCGCTGCGGAGTTATTTATTCGGAAATGCCAACTGACCAGTTACAGACCATTGAACAAGGAAGCAAAACCCCAATCTGCATCTAAGTTGCAAAAACTGGACACAGATCTTCTCTCGAACGAGTCTTCCTGGAGATTCATTGCCTCCAACCATTCGTCGGTCAAATAAAAGCAAATGTTACAAAGTGGCCCCGCGAATTCCGCAACAGAATTCCATTTTTCAATCGACGCATAGCGAAATTCTGCGAACAACACATACTACTCGTGTGCCTCCCGATCAGTAGTATCATCGTTACACACCTCCACCCCTTAAAGCTCGTTCGCATGCCATCGATTTTCATTTACCTCCGTCAGGCCGGCTTCGGCAGCGGGTCTACTCGGCCGCCCTTCGGGTGTATCATGCCACTACTTTCGATCCCCGACCATCTTGAATGGTTTGGACGTTCCCTCGGCGGTCGGTGACAACAAACGGCCCTTGCCATCGGCTGCCCAGCTTCCGCGACCCCAGTCCACTCCTTTCAGGATTCTGGTGATCCTTCCACTT
>NW_008752507.1:0-14249 GCF_000715545.1 Opisthorchis viverrini | reverse complement strand
CAGGGCCGCCTTCGCCCGGCCCTTGGGGAGGATCCTCAGCGCTGCCAAATTACCCCGGTCGGTCTCCAGCCCGGCAGCCCCCGCTACCTCCTCAAAGTCCTCCAGGAAGGCCCGAACATTCCCATCCTCAAAGGGTTGCGGCCACGGGATCTTCATCCTTATCCTGGTCACGACACCAAATGAAGGGGAGAAGGCCTTCGCTGCGAAGTTATTTATTCGGAAATGCCAACTGACCAGTTACAGACCATTGAACAAGGAAGCAAAACCCCAATCTGCATCTAAGTTGCAAAAACTGGACACAGATCTTCTCTCGAACGAGTCTTCCTGGAGATTCATTGCCTCCAACCATTCGTCGGTCAAATAAAAGCAAATGTTACAAAGTGGCCCCGCGAATTCCAGAATTCAATTCCATTTTTCAATCGACGCATAGCGAAATTCTGCGAACAACACATACTACTCGTGTGCCTCCCGATCAGTAGTATCAACACAAATACCTCCCGATCAGTAGTATCACCGTTACACAAATACCGACACTGGATATGCCCTAAATTTTTTTAGCCCGTTGGATTGCGTCTTGTCGAGATAAGGAATTTCATGTCAGATTTCGGACTATTTCGTCAGAGGCATACAGCCACCATTCAAAGCTTACTTGTGGTTAAGTACATCTGATTGGGCTGCTCATCTTTTTCCACGTGTCTGGCTATTAGGGCAATGACCAAGGATATAATCCTAGCCATACAGGCGATGCAATTCAAGAGTTTGCTATGCACAACCGACACAGGACGAGGCAAAGAAAGTGCGAAACTGAATGCAAACTGTGCGCAATTTCAGTGAAAAAATATTTTTAAAATTGACCTAAATTTGATGGGTCACTAATGCATAGATAGCAGTCCGTTGTGAAACGGACAGTTTTGGAAGTTGATTTTGTAGACTGTGGACCATGTGTTGAACCTTCCGTCCGTGATGTGATGTCAGTACAGTTTATGATCGAAATGCAAGCCGAACCTTTCACAGCTGACAAAGATTCACTTGGTTTCCGCCCTTGAATCGAATGGTAGGACACGCTCTTATCCCAAGGTTTTTGACCGAACGATTCTCATTGTACACCCCACTGTCTACAAAAGCAGGTGCATATAAAAATACCAGTACTGCTGAAGATAGCAGAACCACAGAGGTTGAAGGAGCATTCACGTTTCTTGTGGTACAATTTGAGGAATGGAAAGAGGAATATCAGGTTTCTTTGTATTATTGGCGTTTGAATGAGTTGATCACAAATTGGACTACAGCCGCTACAATGGTCATGGAGATTTTTATTTGCTCAAAGAATCCTGATATTTCGCAATGTTTGATTCACGTTCGGGATACCAGCAACTAGCCGTCATGTTAGACGGACGCGTGAAAACGTCGTCTATACAAAGGGACACCTAGCGACAATTTGAACGGTTGTCGTTTGACATTTTGGAGGAACCATTTAATTTCCGACGCCCATGTTTCATTTTTGGGAGAAACTTCTGAGTCAGACCCCTAGCAAATTATCTGAGGTAGGAGAAAATTTAATTCGATCATCTTTTGTGCACAGTATGCAAGATTTGATAGGTAAATATACTTGAAAGTATCCAGTATCCTCGGTTGAGTCGGTTTGCTTGCATATTTATTTGAGAAAGGAGAAAAGTTTATTGTTTGCATCATAAGGGTTGCATTTGTGGCCCTCACAGAGACACTAGTCATAGCTAACCAATATTTACGGGTGGACCATTTTTTAAAAATTTCAGCGCAAGTGCCGTTGCGATTAATCGTTTTCTGCTACAAATGTTTTTTAAATTCATGTGACCTCCCAAGAATTTCGTTGGAATCCCTGAAGTATTAAATGGCTCATAATTGATTTTTATTCGACACTTTAACTGTCCAGCTGCTAAGCACTGTTTAGTCCGCCGAGACCCGAGTGAGCTACGGGTAAGTATATGTGACCTTAATAATTCCGCCGGCTTGAAGACGGTATTGGCAAACGGCAGTTGCGGTCTACTATTGTATTCATGATTATGTTAGGACCATTGAACAGAAAATTGGAGCTAACAATGCCAGATGACTGCGATCCCTGGTATTCACTCCTGGCTTATGGCACGCGTTACTTTATGTATAATGCTCTGTGTCTTTTTGGAGTGCGCTTCATTCTGTGCATTATCATGCGATAATGTTGGAAATTACCTGGATGTATCCAGTGGGTGATTTAGAATGATCTCAATAAGCATATGTACGTACACATACTGAGATCAATCGACAAACACTGATTATTCACCCCTTTCATTCTAATTTCCCAATTGCTCTTGTTCCTTCAAAAATTAATCCATTTTTAAATGTGAATTTTCCTGTTGCCTATAGATACTGCAACCATTCTACTATCACGAATACAAGGTAGCGTGCAAAACGTTGTGGTGTATGACGATTTTACCAGATCGCAGAAAGCTAAGGGTTAGGTTTCCTTTAGTTTGAGATTGTTGTGCCGTTTTTTTTTAAATAGAAACTGGTCCCTTTTTGGTTTTTCTTGTGATTTGTTTGTTGTGACCTGTACATATTCTTACACAAAACGCAATAAGCAATCATGAAAATTTTGCGCCGAGAGATACAAATCTTATATGTATGTGCAGAAAAATTAACTGCAATTGTGCAAACATAATGTTTGTTGCAAAATTATCCAATTAAGTAGTGTTATACCGACTGAAATACGAGGTGTTTTCATTCTTAATTGTATTCATTGGAATATGTTACACCTCAAGTTGCAGGTGTATTTATCGGTGTTGGGCACTTCTATCGTATAATGAAAAGTGGCCTGCGAAGTCATTTCTTTTGAAATCACACACAAAATCAAGCTGATGAAATAATAAATACCAAACACATTTGTTGAAGTAACACCTAGATTGATGCCTAACGTGGCTGGCCAAGGATATGCTTGCACAGAATTTTGGGTAAATGCGTTTTTTCAAGACAAGTAGAGCAATCGTGCGTTCCACCGTCGGCGTACAGAGTTAACTATATTGTTTGTTGCCTTCGCATATCAGGTTTTTAGGAGCGCTTATTCAAAAAAATGTCGAGCACTTCAAAATTCCTGGTGCATTTGAAGAAGTAGGCAATAGACCATCTATGCTGTACTGCTTTTGCCGGCGGTAGAGTCTTATTACGGCTGCAATATCACATAAAAGCAACCACAATTTTGATACTCAGGTTGATGCTGAATAATTTGCAGTAATGTCACACTCATGGTGGTTTACTTGCATAGTGCACAGTTAAAGAATACAAATGCGAATCAGATTATGGGAGTACCGCGAGATCTAGGAGTAAAAGTATAGACTAACGGCCGTCAGAGCATGAAAATTAACATAGAACGGCTGATTATAGAATTTACATAAGCAGTGCATTATTTTTGAAGAACTTCATGTATACTCACAGTACCTACATTTCAGGACATTTAGACTACAATTAAAAAATGTAATTGAAAAAAATGATCGCAGAAAGTCACTATTTTATGTGACGTGTACACGATTAACAACCATCCGATTATTTTACTTACTCTTCACTTGGCGTTGTCAGATATGATTAAGGATCGATTAGAAAATTTGAAAAGTAAGTGAATGTATTACGCCACCCATTTTTGTTTTGAAAATTACAGGATGCTGAAAAGAGGTAGTTGGTGCGTTTCAGATATGGTAAAATTACCATTGTTTTCATTGTATCGCTGAATGTAATTTTACGATACTTATGTCTTCGGAAACATTAGGCACTGAGAATTACAATAAGTGCATCTCCAAACGTTCCCAGCTTACAAAACATGCTGCATGAAGGTGAAAATAGAAAAAGCTGTAAGCGCTAGTTACAAAGCCAAACAAATGATTGACAACACATTTTGGTATTGCTTATATATTGGTATTTAGTGTTCTATAGCACATTTTCTTTTGACAATTTTAGTTTAATAGGTAAACATAACAAAGAAGATACAGTAAAATGGTTTCGTTCGTCAGTGTGATTGGTCGTTATGTATTTGTTCTAATCACACCTAGTATTAATACCTGAAATTAAAAATTCAATCTGATACCTCTACGGATGAAGGGCCGGCGATGGAAAAACTTTTTTTCCACGCTAGCGAAAAGGCCTTTGTGATTTACTGATATAAATTAACTCAAAGTTACAGTCACCAGCAGCCATGAGTGGTGTCATATTTAAAACAGTTTTACCTTCAACTAACGCCCTTCATCTGAAAGCGTTCTCTTTTTGGCACGACATTATTACAAATCTGTGGGTGTTCATTTTTCTTCCTCTAACTGTGCAGCATTGTCAAAGATTCTTTGACACCTGACAGATAATCTATCATCCCACATTACGTCTTTTTGTGCAATGTTCTTGGGTTCTTGACCACACTATGATGAGCGAAACGTTTGATGTTTGGAGTTACGTTACCTGCAAAACTCCCTCAGACGCTGTACACCCCGGGAGTTCACCCTAGATCTCATCTACCTGCTGATTCAGGATGAAACGTGGTACACACAGAATTGATTACACACTAATCGGAGAGGTTTGTGTTCCGAAAATACTACAATACTCTTGCACAGTAATCTATTTAGACGGCATTATGAACAATGTATTCTCCAGTATACTGGTTGGAGAACTGCTAATTTTACCCCTACCTTTTGATCTGTATACACAACTGCCTTGACATGACTTCACAATAGCATTCCTTGCGCAGTTGAATCATCGTACTAGTATGGTCTCAGTTATGCAAAAACTACGGGAACCCAAGTGCTGTCACGGGCCAGATGCTAATGTAATGGGAAAAATGCTAGAAAAATATCGCTGCACGAGGTAAACTTAGGCCCGTATACAAAAACTGACCGGAAAGAACTTAAAATTCTGGAATGTAATGCGGCACGACAATGTCGTGTCCATGAAGACATTGTTCTGCCTGTTTTAATCTAAAGTGGTTAATTACCTCAAGAAGACGCGCGTTTTAAATACTTTCTCCAATCACATACAGATGAAGTCAGTGGACATTTAACAAAATTGGCAAGTATGGCGGCTCGTTACATTTATTCTCAACCAATACGCGCACATTTTGAATGTTCAAAGTGTTAAGTTACCCACGGTGCATTTAGTTGCAAATAATACTCACTTGATTTTGGAGCAAGGAGAGTCACTTCTGGGTCACATATTGATAAGTCGCACTTAAACCGCTATAAGCTCGCATAATGTACTGTGTGTGTGCAACGAACTGGTCATCCTCACTTCACTTACGTCTTCAGAAGCAGCTGCAAATTTTCCCACCTTGCCCTCTTTTAAACAACTTGTTGGGTTTCGTGGTCCTCGACAGAGATAAGTGACTAATTCTCCAACAATTATGCGCACCCTTTTAATTTATCAAGCTCATAGTTTAAAACGTTACTGGCCGTGAATTTTCTTTCTGTGCCTTCAAAGTGATAGTGTAGGAGCCACCCAATTTTTTGAAAACGCAATGACCTACAATTTTTGCTAGCTAGTCGTTTGTATGCAGTTGAAAAAGTTCCTAATTTCCTACATTCAGACATGCAAAAGCGTTTCCTCTAACATCACAAGTTTTCTATACATGAAAATTATAATGATGATATCAGTCAGAGACTATTTAGATACAAATGTCCGTTGCATATCCGACAAACGTGACGGACTGTCTGATGATCTTATTCTCTGTAAGCTCCCACCGTGTGGACTATATCCCAGCTAGAATAAATATGCTTCTTTAAAATTTATTAAACCGACTATTATGTAATAATTTCAGACGAAAGAGAAGAACAGTTGTCTCGTCTTCAAGGTACGGTTAACTTGCAGCTTAGTGCGTACTGAGCTTACAGAACATTCGTTACAAAGAAGCCTTCTTTTTCATTTGATCTATTTAAAAGTGGGAGTGCTACTGATTTTTTGCTCGTTGTGCTATCGAGTACAAACTGATCAGTTATTCAAGAGTGTTTTGTATCATGCGAAACTAAAATTTGTTGGAAAAACAAACGCGAATAAATTGAACAGCTATTGACACATGTGATATTTCACGCTGCCGAATGATATTAATAATGCAGGGTCTCACCATCTCACAAGGGACACCAAACTGCGCGTGCATAAATCATTGTATTTAGTGACAAATGAACTCCAAGGAAAAAATCTACAAAGCTGTATTAAATGATTTGGTCCAAGAGATCTTATGGAGAAAAAGAAATAGTCAAACATTATCTAGGTGATTTTTCCCTTGCCGATGAATAGTACGTTGTTTTTGTCATCACAGTATCAGGGGAAATCAATTAGCATTCCGGGTAGCAATCGTTGGATTTATACGGCTAATACTATAAGTTTTGCAACTAAGTAAGTTAGTATAACTGTGCTTGTGCAATGTGAGCACAAACCCCGTTACCCCGAACGACAACCTAGTGAAATAACTTGGTTGTATCAATTGAATTACCCGCCTGGCGGGTAGTTCCACAGAGGCTTCAAACCTGCTGGACAGATTCAGTTTTAGTTGTTGTTCGCTGCAAAATTTGTGGAATGCACACGCACATGACTCTCGCTCAAACAACGGTCCCTTGTTTTGGTAGAATCATTCTAGTGGTTCAACACCTGACTGTGGAATTCTCACACGTGGATAAATCGATGAACCCAATCAAGGCATGTCATTGGGCGTTGAGCTTGCTGTTCACCTCGGTCAATCATAGACATATTCAATTTTTAAACCAAACCATTCAGCTGCGTCCAGCCTTTACCGCTGGATTAGTGGTTACACGCTCGTCTCTTATATCACATGTGCGATGAAGATATGCACTGATGATAGAGTAAAGTATGTATATATATAATATGCATATATAATATACATGATATAATGACTTGAGTCCGGCGCTACCTATTTTTAATGGACACTCAGCAATATTTTTGTTCGGGATATGAAAACAGAATGTCAAATGGGACACACGTCTGTATCCTACAAACCACCACCAAGCAATATTATACTATTTTAGAAATCCCCGCGTTAAAAACGCGGCCTGGCAAAAAAAAACATAAACACTTCAGAACTCAGAACTCAAATTCAATTCATCCATTCAAATACCCGAGAGATAAAATTCACACTTGTAAAAATAAATGTAACCCTGCTTTTAAATTGTAATCGAAATGCTTATACAGGACAGAGTGCAGACGAATCGACCTAAATAATTGGTAATCATGCTGGAGGGCCAGGCGCAAAGTTGCACCACGTGAATGCTTCCGGTAAATTTAGTCAACACGCGCAGGTTGAATTAAACCATTTTATCTAAAACAGTTTGCCTTCGGATGTGCGTATCGTTGACAAACGCAAAAATTGCTTGTAACTTACCGAAACCTCCTGAGAAATGTCTATAGAAATTATTAGACCAATGTTGGATGCATTCGTTCGTATATTTTATGTTCAAAACGTGCATCAAGGTTAAACCAAATCACTGACAGTCTCAAAATAAACTAGACTACAGTATCTGACCACGAACGCTCTTCCTCTTGCGGAAACAATAAACAAGTATTTATCAAATGCGCGCATGTCAGGCATGTGATCTTTGCTTCATTTCGCAATACATTCAGGAAAATTATCGAAAGTGACTGGTAAGAATTCAGCACAAAGTGTTTTTTTCTAAATTTCGCGTGCTGCACGAACAAATTCCTGTTGATTGGATTGTTATCACATACATGAGTATCTAGACATTTGCGGTTTTTCGGGGCCGCCTGAAACCTCAACCAATATAGAAGTCACTCGTTTAACAGAGAATGAATTGAGTCACCTTATACTGAATGGTCTTATAACGATTCAGGTTTGCCGTTTTAGAGTGCTGCATTTTGTACAACCCGGCTTAGTAAACAAACTTGGAATGCCCCTCAACCTGGTAAAATGGTCTGCCTAAACAGTACTAACCTTACTCAAAAGATTTCAGGCAGCTGGTCCCTGGAAACTTCCCTTAGTGTTGGTTTCAGCTGGAGTTCTTTTCGTTCTTCAAATGCTCTGGTTGATGAAACATTCTGTGGCAAATGAAATTTTTACGTCTATTGCCTGCTAAAATATGCAAATTAACCTTGGCACGGGGGCAGAATATCATTTTTTCAGTGAATTCAAAGTGATAACCTCTGCTTTGGTTGAATTTTAGTCAGGCCGACCCATCTGACGAAGCAGCTACTTTTTGTTAGAATAGCTTTGCTTATTCTGAGTTTCGCTCGCACTGTGTCGCCTTAGCCTGGTGGCAAACAGAGGTGTGAACAAATGTTGTTTTCCTACGCAAAATCCAAACCTGTGGTGAAGTCCGCTCGACGTCACATACAACACAGATTTTCACAGAATGGCGTGGTTTTAAACGATGCGCACAGCAATCAGGATACACCTCAACTTCATCATATGTCTTCTACGTGTTCGTTTAGCTAGTGAATATTTCCAGTCGGAAATGAAAGAATATTGAAATTCTGCATATTAAAAAACAGCCGCGTGCTACTTTCAGGTCGATGTCTTGATTCTCAGCATAAAGCCGTCAGCGGAACTAGATTTGCTACAGGTTTCGCCGCGGAGACAAAGACTGCATGTCAGCACCACAACAACAATTTTTTTCCGATAGATCTTTCGGAATGTTGGATCTTCATACGTATGAGCACAAAATGTCCCGAACTTCCATAATTAGGTTAGCATTACACTAATAATAACGTAAAGTACGAGATATGTGCATCGTGGAGCGCTTTTCTAAAGTAGCCTCACTTTTGACAGGAGTGAGTGCCACAAGATCTCGTGAGAGTTCACCTCTTTTGGTGATTCGGATTTAAGTTGTCAGAGTTCCGTTCAATATTATACTTGAGAAAAGGAACAATTAAGATTTTCGCACATCGGTTGTATTTTGTTTTAATATTTGAAAGCTCAAAGTCATAAACCGCCTGCAAATGAAGTTACATTTACAATAAATTTCTAGATGAGGATGTCGTCTTGAATAATGCATTCGTATTTTACCGCGGAAGCACAAACTAATCTATTCGGCAAACATCTATTTTAAAATCATTACTGCAGGGAATTCAACTTTCTCAGTTTAATGACAGCGATAATGTCCACTTAAGACCTGCTAAACTAACGGTCTACCAATCTTTAGTTTATTTTAAGAAAGTATATTGTAATTTGTTTTTTCAATCGTTTGGTTGTTTTGTGCATCAGTTTGAGGCTGATCACGGAAATCAGCCCAATAATAAACTTTAATCATTTTACCTAAAATGTCAGCTTGAAGCTTGCTGTTTTAATTAGCAGATAGAAAGCACAATAACAGTATTTGGGTAGGTCATCAAATTAACGCCGACAGAATGTTCAACCTGTTGAATCTTCAAAAGTTCATTCAGAAGACGAACCAGAGGTTTGGAAAATAAAAGAAGTACTTAATGTAAGGCACGGTGTATTAAGACAGACTTCATTAGGTGTCGTTGAATAGTTAATGTAATGAATCGAAAAACGGTGCAACGAGTTGTATTTTACTTTGCCAGCAGAAGCAAATGCCGCCAGGCCTTACACTGAAAGTCTTGACATAAAGGATGCATGCACGGTTGAATAAGGGTTAGGGTTAGGGTTAGGGTGCAGGCGTTGTAGGCGTGCGATATATTCTCCTCAGTCCGACAGCTGCCCACAGCTGCTCCTTCATTTGCGTTCAGCACCATTAGACCTATAACCAAACACAATAGCGCTATCAAGAGTAACGCATTTGAAAAAAATGAACACACAGATTTGTGTTAGCCGAGAATCGGAGCCATTGATGAAGCCCAGATCGTCGTTCATTGAGCTACACGTACCAGAGATAGTGATTGGCGCTGTATCAGAAAAAGCTTGACAAGGGCGTTTGAGTGCATAGGAGAGACGCATCAATACTAATAACAGTGTAGACTACACTACAGTGAGTCAGCTTTCACCGGTAGGCATAAAATACAGTAATACGATGTTATCGGTGAAAGCCAACTGCCGCATTTTATGTCTTGTGGATTCCCATCTACCGTAGTTCATTGATGTGCGTAGTTGGGGTCAAAAACTAACCTGATCGCTGCTTTTGCATTGATAGGGTCTATGTTCAAACCTTGTATTGTGTTTTCAGGAATGGACAAACCATTTCTATACCACGAGAAAACTATGCGCAGATCCAAAGGGAACTAGTGAAGGCATATCGATCAACGAGGTCAGGTGGAACTCAAATAATCATCAACCGTATCATGGAGCTTTTGAATTCAGAAGAAATAAGACCTCAGGTCTTTCGTGATAGATCTCCAGTTGATGGTACCGGAAAGCTGGAAGCTTGTCCAGAGAAGTGGGGCGAATCAAAATCCGATGAGGACCACTTTGGAGATGCTTACGAAATTATACCCTGCGATCACATTCCTAGGGAGGAATTGGTCGAAGTACTGATCTATTCTGATACATATGAACAAGGAAAGGACTTGGTCAGACAAATACGTTCAGTTTATCCTTCAATTGGAATATCTCTCGCTATTCGTGAATCACATGGGACTGGTACGAAAACTGATCTGGAACTGTCCAATACCAAACTACACTGGGGAGAACAAGATGTTGCTTCTACTTGGCTTGCGCTCAGTAAGAAAGGCTCAACGAAATACATATTAGTTGGTCGAAACATGGTCAATTTTACATATCACGCGGATATTGATCGGATGCTGCGGGTTATTAACAGTCTGGCAGTGGATGCTGTTGGTGGAGCTGTTCGCCTGGAACCAGAAGGACGATGGTTTGCTGGTTGCTATCAGGTGAGTGAACGTCCAGAATACAACATTTTCTAACCAACTCTGATTCGATAGTCAGCCAAACGCAGTCGGTGACGCAAAGTAGTCTCGTGTAAGTTGGGATAGGGACATCACGGGAAACTTTTAGTTCAATGTGTCCTGCCAAAACAAGCAGAGAGAATGCTCTGGAATCAGAAATCAGTGACTAAGTTTCACAAACATCAGTTTCGAGGAGAGTCAATCAGATGGAGTGATAGATTGAGTTGACCTAACTTGCCCTAATGTAATGAGGTTAAAGTAATTGGGGTGTTTGATCCTCCTCAGTAGGTTTGTGTGGATTACCATTCAGTCCCAGGTCACAGATGAATAATTAGGCGCGACAGCGACAGATCGATTTCCTGACCGTTTTCAAAGAATCCTTAAAAGTCCAAAACACCGTCCATTCCCCAGATGTGCCTCTGTGAGCGGTGATGTATCCTTTTGAGGTTGTAGGCTTATGGGACAGCTGAATGTAGCGACTAGAGGGACTGAGTTGAAATTTACGTAGGCAACATTACATTCACTCCTCTCTAGAAAAATCTCTCCTAAGCGAGACAGTACTGAACGCAACATAGCTACTTTTTTTCTAGAGAGACAACACGAGGGTTAGAAGACAGAAAAGTGGTATTTTCTACGAGATGGTCTCGGCAAAGCGGATTAAATTGCTGACATATGAGTTAAAGTACAAACTGAGTGTGGTGGTCCTTGTGGTGGCCGATGTCACCTACACATCGAAACAACTCGATGGGACTGAAGTTCTATGCACCAAGATCCAAATTCTCAACGGCGTCATGTAAAAATGGTAAGCTACACGCGACGAATTTAGAGGGAAGTCTGATGCATTCATCAGTATGGGCTTTAACAAGTACACAAGAATGAGCAACAAAGTAGGGCTGAGTAGAAATCAATCCAAGTAACGACCACAAAGTTACGATTGTGGAATTCCTAGAGGGGGGCAGTTTGAATTGCGACGTGACCGATGTAGGGGATGGCGGATTTCGGCAAAAATTCACAAAGTGAATTGGAAAGTGCCAAACGTCTTGCTGCTACAACTTCATCCAAAACATTGCTAAAACTCGTACCGTAGATGGCAAGGGGTTCGGTAACTGACAGCTGTCTTCTGAAGCATCTCCTTAAGAAGAACTCAATTATAGTGCCCTCGTGAAAGAAGAACGGCAGTTGGGTGAATTGGGAACAGAAAGCGTTCTCAACGTCACATCATGAAATGTTATACATTGAACTCTAGTGAAAAAACCCTAAAGTTGGGGCATAGAACAATTTCACCTTGAAGTGGTGGTTTTCGGAAGAAAGACATTACTGGAAAAAGAGGAATAAAAGCGGTTACAAAAGTCATTGAGCCGTTGACCCAGGATGATCAGAGGTTATGGAGAGCATTTCTATGGATAAAGTAGTGTCATCTGAAATGGTTAGGTGATGCCTATTTTGGGAGCTTGTTAGAGGACCGGTTCAAGAAAACAGTGAAGGCACCACATAGGTAACAAGTAGTTTATTTCACGTGTTCGTGATTGCGGGATTTTGTAGAACACATACTCACGTGACTCTCGTTTGAACGATCGTCCTTCTGTCCTAGCGCAACTATTCTGGCGAGTCCGAACGAAACGAGGCATCACTAGACTCGAGTTTTGCTCTTATCAGAGCTCATCAGCAGTGCATACCTAATGGTGTACCAGATCAAACATTTCATGTCTTCATCGCTGCCAGCTTCATCATGAAAACATAAAAGTATGCCTGGTTCTGCGACTGTCCTCTGTGTTGACTTTTTCAGTTGTTCCTCTGAGACAAGCCAAATTAAGAGTACGGACAGGAGTATTCCTAAGTGTACAAAAAGAAACTCGTTCTGTAGGAGTGATCAGTGGTGTCACGGAGTATATGAACAAGACGCTGATAGTTGAAGCGCGTCGACCCTGTTCCGACCCAACTACGGTGGACAAAGACCATGCACAAAGGCACCTCAGAGTCAAATTCCAGTCATTTTCAAGGGAATGGCTATTCGGTTTTGGGATCCATCGCTGCCTGATAAGAGAAGTCACAAACCACGATTGTGCGGATGACCTATCCTAGTAATATTACCTCTCCCACCCCAGTTGCAAAATGATGGATTACTAGAGTGATTGCGATTTCTGCCCTGGCATAGTTTGATTTATTTAACTCTCATATCAGGGCGACGAATGTTCTGCACTATTGTTTGCTTTATAGTATAAAAGCGATCAAATGATCTGAAGAGTGTCATCAAAATCAAACTTTCCCATCTGCGGCCTTTTGTGGTAAATAACGCTGTTCTAAGCGCTCTGTCTGGAAATGAAGTCAATCTTCTCAAAGGACCACTTGGTTTATAAACAATATAAAGATTTATGTGGCTGTGACACGCTAGCACCATGCGTTTAAGAAATTACAAAGAAATTGCAGATTAGATCGAATGGCGCGAGAAAATTTCCAATCTCAGCAAACAACTCGACCACAAACTGAGGAAATTTCACATGTAACATTTCACAGAAGCAGAGATCTCCTGACTACTAAAGCATTTTCAAATGTGTGTGCTAGAAATTTCTTGTTTTGTGGTACATTTTTGGCGATACTTTTAGTTCACGGTGATGGGGAACACTTTTGCGCAAGCTTGTTGCTAGTGAGCCAAAAGTAGTTGGGTTGCAGAAAAACTGGAACCTGTTTCGCTTGCCATGAAACTCAGAATTCTGAAGTTGCAGTACATTGTTCGTATAATAATAGGCCGTGTATATTTGACTGGTGCTTGCTTCAGAAGCAACGTCTACACTCTTGACCTAAGAAGTTGCTAATTTTCATCAAATATTTGTATTGAATAGTCAGTGAGTAAAAGCGACCTTCCTCTGGTCGACGGGACCTTCAGAGCGAAACAGATCGAAGGCAACTAGCTGAATGGAGCTGTAATTTTAATAGTGTACGGGCTCTCATGCAAAACACATCGGAGTCCACTGTGTACCACTTTATATATAAAACAGTTTTGAAAGTCCTCTTTGACCAGAATTTCCTCATATTGCGATAAAGTTCAGAAGTTTTTAATAACCGCACTGTCTTTGGGTGGCGCAACCTCTCAAAAGATTTAAGTGACCAGTGTTCCAAGTATATGTAGGATGCGAAATGGTCTGTAATGACGGGCAACATGTGAAACGTTTCCCTAAGGGTGATACTCTATGAAAAATGATAGATACCGGATAACGACGAGTCAGAGGAAGGCAACACAGTGGGGAAGTAGGATGATGAAGTATGACACAAGGTAGAAAGAGTGATACTGCAAACGAACATGTCACCCAAGTGACTTGGAATGAGTTGCCACATGGAGCTTCTCGTCGGTAGCTGGCGTCAGAAAGGATCTGAAATCGGCCGAAAATGATCAAGAATCGGTCTACAACTTAAACAGAAATAAGATAGTGCGACGAATCTAATCA
>NW_008752506.1:30043-30619 GCF_000715545.1 Opisthorchis viverrini | reverse complement strand
CAAGTCAATTGCCAAGCTCGTCGAACAGAACAAAACCACCTGAAAAATTACCAGAGGTGTGTAAGCCAGATCGGCACACTGGGCGGTTCTTAAATCACTAATGATCAGGACCAATCAAGAAAGAATGAGAGGGAGAAAACAACATCCTGAGCGCTCCACCTCATTCGCCTGCATGGTTCTCATGCACCAACCATACAGGCAACCATATTGCTCAGTTCAAGTAGAGGTGGGGAATTTTGGTGGCCGTATGTGCTCAGGTGAATGGTCAGCAACGAAGTGTGCTGACGAGCCCGATCCAGGGGCTGATTATAGGGCAACGCATGTGCGAAACCACCGGCCTAATGGATCCCAGTTCGGATTGCAGCATTCTCCCGCGGACAGCTGCACGTTCGATCTGGATGTGGATTAGTCGGCCTTGTGAACCTCAGTTGGTCAGTCGATGGATCGGTGTAGCGTTTGGTCGGTCGGGCGGACGGAAGCAAGAACGAAATCACGGCCGGCCTGACGTAGGCACGGACGATCGTCTGTATAATACAAGTGAAATATTTCATTTTCGGAAGCCGCGCGGTGTGGGCG
>NW_008752506.1:15127-29494 GCF_000715545.1 Opisthorchis viverrini | reverse complement strand
TCCAGGGGCTGATTATGGGGCAACGCATGTGCGAAACCACCGGCCTAATGGATCCCAGTTCGGACTGGAACATTTTCAATGGGTCAGCTGCATTTTGATGCGATTTTTATTGCGGCAGCTTTAGGCTGTCTGCCTTTTTTTCGTGCAGTGGTTTTTCTTTCTTTTGCTTGGTCGATTTTCGGCATTTTTCCTTTGAAGCAGGGTAGCGTTTTTTCGGTTTAACTGAGGGACCGTTTTCTCTAAATTAGTAGTCACATATTTTATTTTGTGAAACCGCGCGATCTGGTCGGAATTCTGATGCGCGCTGATCATTATAATATAAAGCCTAGCGACGCATGCATCCGCATTTCACGCCCAATAAACACAGGCAGATTGAAGCGCTTTGGTTTAATTTCGCTGGATAGAATGTAGTGTGGCATAATTCGTGTGTGCTTATTCGAACGTTTCATTGACGATTTGGAACTCTTTGGACTTTTTCAGCTCTTCCATCTTTTGTTGCATCTGATTTCCATTGCTCCCTGTTGTTCGTTATTTTTGGTCGTATTTTGTTTGTTTTATTTTTATATACATTTTATTTTAACCTTTTTCTCCTTTTCCTCATGCACACTCTTTTGCACATTCTGAGCCGTTTTTTTCTTTGATGGCACATCTCAGTTGTTTACTTTTCTTCATCCCTTTTTCGTCCAATATCTTTTCTTTTTTCACGTCTGAATCCTTTTTGTGTTACGTTTTCCTTCATGACCTTTTTGGTTGTGTTTAATTTCGTCAACGACAATGAGGAAAATTTTTGCTGCTTCACAGGTTCTGTCCTTCTCCTGAGTGTTCTTGAAACTCAATTTATCGCGTTATCCCAAGTCAATTCAACGTTTGAACTGACCTCAATAAAGCTACATCTTTCCGGGCATTACATTTTGGAATGTTTTTTTGTATTTTGAACGGCATTATTGCGTATCTCATTTTACGGTGGAGTTTCTTTGGTAAACTTAACCAAGGTTTCGCGAACACCGTTTGTGAAACTTTGGTCTTTTCATGAGCTATCGTGTGAAACGTTCGATTGAAATTTCGTGACACTAGGTGTGCAACCAAAAACTAGGTCCACAATTTTGTCTTATCTGCATAAACATTTAATGGCGTTTCTATATGCTTGTATCAAACATCATGTATGACCGTAATAGGTGTACGCCAACCTTGGGCTCCCCTGCGTAAACTATTATCGTTTCACTTCAGTGTCCATCATCTGGGTTATTCTGCCGCCTACTGTTTTGAGGCGTAAATTAATCCATCGTCCACAAATTTCGCGAGTTTTTCGTCAATGGTTTTCTTTTGTACATTTGAGCATCTGCGACTTCGAGTTCGTCAGCTTGTATTTTGTCTAATAAACTCGAGATCAATCAGATGTGAAATATTAACCTACCAGTGAATTACCTTCATCTTAAGTCACAAGTAACTAAATAAAAATACCCATAACGTCGACGGTTGAAAAACCACAAGATGTCGATGGCATTTAAACTTTGCAATTACTGGAAAGACTAAGACGCAGTTTTAGAGATGTTCCAAAAAAGGAATCGCCAACTGTGAGCCTGGTCATTCGCTAAACGAACTTTGAGTTAGAGTGCCGTACGAGATGGGATGCCCGGTCCGCTCTTTTGTTTACTGCCGGGAACACTTTGGCTGATTCGCAAATTAGGATCTCTGTCACGCTCCAGATTGTGTTTTCGTATAGTAAACTTAACCTATTTACTGCAGCCTCTTCAAAAGGTGATATATGCACTTTTGTCTTTTCACCTTAGCTGATAGCTGCAGTACCATTCACCTCACTCGGTGGATTAAGGTACAGGTCTTATCCGCTCTTCACAATACAGCATACTTCATTGTCGTGTGGCTTTTCAACGTCATTATCTACTTCATTTCTAAGATTACTGTTGAGAACGTGAGCACTGAGTGATGAGAAGTTAGCAATCATATTGCTCTAAATTAATGCGCATTTCTCCTTTTTGTTCAGAAGCACAGCAGGAGCCCTCTTGATCCTAATCAGCAATATTTGGTATGACAGGATCACACTAAATGCATTCACGTGTATTAGGTTCTCGGTTTAGATTGGGTATAGATAGGGAACCATCTGTTTTATTTGCTACTTCAGCTTCAAAAGTGACACGCTTGTTAACGCTAACGTGGAATGAAGGATAATCATAAATGTGCATGCCTCGTGTGGAGACAAACTGTGCAAGAAAACAATAGTGCCCTAAATCTGGGACAAAGAACAAGTGGATTGTTCTTTTGCACAACCTGGTGGCCACGTTTGTACGATGTGAAACTGCGAGCACCAGTAAATCTGTGAACAAAAAGAGGCTGGTTGACTGTGTAATACTCAACGTTCTAGTGATCCAAACTTTAATAATCGAGCAAGCTTTAGACCCAGATATATGTAGTGCTTATATATATTCTTATATATATCCAGGCCAGTGGGTTCACCTAATATAATTTTATTTCATTTTGACATATATCTGCTCTTCAGTGTGCGGGTCCAACTTGAATACCCCAGAAAATAATTCTGATAGCAATATATCAATTGCCCTGTATTTTGCAACAATTTTGTATATCTTGCTGTTGCTATTTCGACGATTCATTCTAATACTTTGTTTTATAATACACAGGAATGAGATATAGATTTTACATCACGCAGCAAAACCTTCACTACGGTCACGAGTCTCCGTGAAACCCCAAATACGCTTAAAGCCGCTTGTTGACATCAAAATGAGAATTTTTCGCGGGTGTTCTACTGTGTATGTGAACGATAAAAACCTCATTTTCACACGGGTTTTCCGGAAGATGGAAGGCGGTGAAACAGGTGCTTTAAATATGCGATCTGTGATAATTTGCTTTCAGAATTTCTCAGAGTAGACCATTACTTCCAGGGTGCACAGGCACGTCATAGAAAATGCTATTTGCTACAGAGAGAGCTGTGGATTCACACGCATTATTAATCGCGTTCCACCCCATCAATTTGTTAATGAAACTAGTTGCACATGTCTAAACTTCTCATCACATGCCAAGTCCATGTAAATGCCTTAAACCATCGCTTGAGCTTAATGTTTTCCAACGCACACCATTATCTGATAGACGATACCGAGGTTCGTGAATACTGCACCATAAAATAGATTGAACATGTCGAAATATGGGTCAAAAGAGCCTCTTCAAGTTGTAACAAAGCATCTTTGTTTTCACATTTATTTTGAAATCTAAGGTGAACGGAATGCTTCTAGCCAGTGATTGACTGAGGTAATGGGACAATTTTATTATTAATGGTTGCCGGAAACCATCGTTTAGCTTAATCACTCAATGATGACTAGTGCGACCGGGTGTAAGCGGCATATACTATAATTGTTCCGACGAGAATATTCGGGGAGCGGGAGAATGAGCGATTTATACTTCAGTTACCACAAAGGCTCGATCGGGTGTAACTTTGTTTAGAACAGTCACGGTTTGGGTAAAACCTGCGTGAGGACTTGTAGAAAATTGCCCGTTCGCTATTTTTGTTTTCAGTGTGGCATGAGTTTGTCGCACTCACTACCCGAAGGTTGTGCTTTTATTCTGATTAGCGATGGTATTGCGCATTGTGAGAATGCTCTGTTGCTGATAAATTATCGGCCTGGTTAAAGCCAAGTTGATAGACCACTTCTTAAAAACAAATTTGGCAAGTGCGTGAGTTGAACACGAGGTAGCTTTGGTTGCCGGCATGGTTAAATTCTGTCAGCTTAATGTGTTTCCACCAGGATAAAAAGCCATTGCACGCGAGAGATACGGCAAATTCTCCATGAACAGTTATCTTGTGATGGTCTGTAGAACCGGTGTTGCGATTGGGTTTGTACGCTTTCTGGGCTGTACGTTGAAACAGTTTGCATTTTGCAACGCATTTCGCGAATTTTGTGCGTAGTTAGATGCTATAGCCTTCATTGGCGTTGTGCCAGAGAAAGCGTAATGCGGTATAGCTCCCACAGAGTTTTCAGACTTCGCCGTCGAAAACAGCATCAATGCGCCGGCTATCGTTTGGTCAACTTGTTTTAGACCTGTAATCTCTGGGGCATTTGGGACCAGTTCTCGCGTAAAGAAGGCGGTTTTGTAAGAGTACGAGATTCACTGGAGTGGCGCACTCACTCAGAGTGCTCAGATTGATTTTGATTGATTCCTGGTAGACGATGTATGCATCCGCGTCAGTCAGGATGAAAAATATGGCAACGTGAAGAGAGCAATGTTTGCAGCTCAATCAGGGTATAATCGGCAGTAGTGTTTTGGGAGTTCTATCGCCGAACATTTATAGCTGTTCAGCAAACAAATGCTCAGGTAAGTAAATGATAATTACTATTTGTAGGCAGGTCAAAACATTAGTGCTTGAAATAATTGTGGAAGTTTTACCCATTATCGGATGATAATTTGCTCTGAAGGTGGTACTTCTATAGGTGAGCTTGATTTTCATTTGGTCACCACTAATAAATAAATTTGCAATTAAAGCGTCAATTCCACGGTCAACAAGATCAATATCCAATGTAGTTGACTCATTAGCCTCAAGATACAAGACTCATTTCGGGCGGCCGAACGCTAACTGACAGGCAAAAGGGAAACCCATTCTGAATCTTTCTGCAATAAACCGCTGAGGGTGGGTTCAGCGTGTTAGCATTTTGTTAAGGTCGCCCACTCGAAACCAAAAGGTTACTAAATATGCTGATGGACGCTCCTCCGAAAAGGCGGAATATTCGGATGGGCCTGGTCGATGCCACTGGTTTCGATATAAAAGCAGAAAATATTATTTCTGCAACAACATAACTTGTTTTTTTTCTCGTTGAATTTTGTCTTTTTTGCGCATACGATTGGTCTGCAGAGAGACTTGCAGTGACATTATCGTCCACAGAGGGCAGGTAGAACGGCAACCCATCAAGCTTGGTATATCCTCATTTTATATTTTCACAATTACCACCGGCACGTAGAAGCTTTTTGCAAACAAACAACATTCGGAAAGTATTTATTGTTATCGGGTCGTTAGAATGGTCGCCATTATCTCGCAATCTTGTCAGAAGAGCAGACGATGGTAAGTTTTTTTCAATACTGGTGCAAGAAAAGAGTACAGTAAACGTAGCCAACAACGGCGACGGAGAAAGAGGCGTCATTTCTCATTGTTACGGAGGTGGAAGCCCAGTTATCAGACCAGGGGTGTTTGAATCAGACCGAAGCTCAACCGCAGTATCTGATACATCGCGATGTGGACGAGTACATGGCATAATTGGAGGTTCCACAAACAGATAAGTTTTGTCTACACAGCCTCTACTAAAAGCGTATGTGGGTGTTTCAAGAACTGTTGGCTGTTGGAAAAAGTCGCATTGCCGACATCATAGGTCACAAAATATTGGGAAAAATGAGCGAAGCCAATGCAAATACCTCGATCTCAAATGTCTCCCATACAAGGCACGTCTATGTATCCAGTATAAAAATTGCGCTTCGACCAATTTGAAACAAGTGACGCAGCGGGGTCTTATTTTCAAGATGTCATTGCATAAAATGAGACAGATAATCGAGTGATCACTTGCTGTTCTTGCTGTCTTCTTCGTGTTTCTACACGCCCGCCCTCAACGCATGTGAAGGAAAGTGTGCCTGTCTTGCCGGAGGCCGTACTTGCCAGCCAAGTTACTCGATGCACTTTTGGTCCCAAAAGTTCTACATTCTGGGCAGCAGTTTGCGTTGATGGAAACCTTCATTCACTGCTAATGCCTTGTAACGCACCAGTTTACGTTGTGGACCAAAATATCAGATGTTGGAACACTTTCAACATATTGTGATGGGTTCAGTTCATCCCTCGAGTGAAATGAAGCACTCATATTTACTTCCATTTACTTCAATTTGCATACACTGGCGTACTTGTACAAAGCAAAAGCAATGCACCACTAACATCAGCATGTAAAATTAACATGGGAACACGGGTCAAAGCTTGTTGCACAATTACCCTCTCGAATTCTGATGTACAAACTTTGGTGAGCAGGAAACTGCACCCGTTCTTTTTACGTTCGCAGTAATGCAGAACATTTCTGTGCAAAGAATTGCCGTTCGTGAAATTTTACAATTTACATTCACGCATTTGTATTAAAAATTGGACCTAAGCCTTGCGGATGAGCCAAAATCGGAGAGAGGGGGGTCCCGCGGTTTTTGTTAAATATTCAGCAACCTGATTTAAAGCCAGTGCTTTAAGCAATGCTTTGTCTTGTGAGTGCTCATCATACTCCGGATAACAATATAGATGTTGGGTTACTTAGAGTGGATCTTAACCATTTTTTGGAATAATCCTGTTCATCACACCCCTCTGTGTCACGTTTGCTCGAATACACGAAATGCACTGCCATTGTAACTTGGTCTGCCGTATCAGCATAGGCAATATCCCCAGCATTCCAAGTGACAAGTCAAAGGAAATGAATGACGCACTTGGTAACCGTTTTTACGAAAATAGAACTGCGCAAATCAAAAAGCTACCGTGGAACCTGAAATTTTTCGGAGAATATTCTGATTTGAACTCCGTTCCATAACATGCCGTTTATAATACGGTGACAGGATTTGAAGTCCTAGTTGGCTTTAAAAACATTACCAGGAGCCCGCTTGATCTCAATATATGGATGCTGCGTAGGTCGGAAAGGCAATTTAATGTATTTAGTCGTTCTAAACTCATGGCATAGTCGACAGAGAGAGGTGATCTAAGTGGTCTTCGGGTGCACGGGTGAGGTTTCGCTCTTGATGAGACTTTAAATCATGTATCCAGCATGTGATAATCGACAAACTTCTACATTATTCCCATATTTTGTATTTTGGCTTGAATTTCGTTCATTTGATTTGTAATCGGCTGTATTTGCCGAATATCTATTTCAATTGCACGACAGATGTTCGGGTTGAGGGGAGGTTACGCAGAGGAAGCTCCTTATTGGCTTGGGAGTCCAGTTATGACGATACGGAATCAACGGCTTTCAAGTTTGTGGAACTATTCTCTTGTATATCAGTAAGTTGACAATAGCACACAGCATGGCTCTGTCTGACGTATTTTACTTCAATTTATCTGCGGAATAAAGTTACACAGCCATAATGTGGCACCACTTTACTGGATAACTTCCTAGTTCAGCATTTTCTCTGACGTTTGATGTAGTGCTCACTGGTTATGGGAACGCAAACACGCTAGTAATGTTTAGCAAGTCTGCTTAATCGGAAGCAACATCTAATGAAAATATTGAATGCCAAAACACATGAGCAAATAAACATTACTTGAACCAACAATCGTTTGAAAAGTCTTTGTGAAAAATACACTAAGATGAGATACCTTATCGAGTGTGTTACGGAGTGATCTCCCTCCGACGAAAGGGTAATTCTCGTTTGTGTAATTCAAGGTATTTCAAGGTTTAATGGTCTAAAAATCAGTTAACTTTACAACGGCCATAGGGTGAACGTATATATACAAAGGGACGCAAAAATATGCGTAATGTTTGCTGAGGATCACATGGAATTAAACAGTTCCAGGTTCGGTTTGGACATAAGATATGCTTCTAAATTGTTCTTGAAAATGGTTGATCTCGGCGAATGTACAACATTGGGAGGTAGGGAGTTCCAAATGAAACATACACAGACCGCAAAATTGTTCAGTCGACAGTTCACCCTCGAGTTAGTTACCGCGAGCGAAAAGTCATGCCTCCTGCCCGTTCGCGGTCGACGTCGGACAAAAGATTTTCCAGCGGATGATTAGTTGTCTTCAGTATATTATATGTTAGGATTAGATCTCCGCTGATGCGCCAATAGTAGAATTCAAATAGGTAAAGACTGGCAATCTTGTCTTCGTATGGGTCATTATGCAATCCAATTACCAGCTTCGTGGCTGGATGATATACTCGCTGCAGAAGAATTATGTCTTTTTGAAGCCATGGTGACCAAGCTTGTATAGCGTACTCCATGGTTGGTCTGATGTAGGTATTAATTACCCGGGGCGGTACCAGTCGAGTGAAACGTCCAAAAATCGATTTTACGAGCGACAGGACTTGTGAGGCCCCTTGTGGACGGCTGTGCATTGCAAGGAGTTTTTTAAACAGCTGCTAACCCACACGCCCAGATCTTTTTGTTCACTAGTCCAAGAAAGTGTTTGGGGGCCCAACGTATAGTTATATGCAAAGGGCTTCCCTACACGGAGCATTTTACATTTTTGGAGGTTAAACGGTAGTCTGTTTTTCAGTGACCAATCATAAAGTGTATCGAGATCTTTTTGTAATCGGTGACTGTCTTCAATGGTGCGTATGCTTGACCATATCTTGATATCGTCTGCGAATAAAGTGATTTTACTGCTCACGAGCAAAGGTATATCGTTTACGTATAATATAAACAAAGTAGGCCCAAGAACGGAGCCTTGGGGTACTCCACGTGTAGCTGCAATTGGCTTGGACAGAGCACCGTCAACACATACACGCGCGTCTCGGTCGGCCAATTAGATTTCAAGCCAAGCCAGCAGCTTTCCCGTAATAGCATAGTTCTCGGGGATTTGTAGAAATATGTTATGGTTTACGTGATCAAATGCCTTGGTGATGTCTAGATATCATGCGTGAACGGGATTTCCGTTGTCCATACCTTGCGTCCAGTCGTCTTAGGCAATGAGGAGATTGGACAGACAGGATCTGTTTTTTCTGAAACCATGCTGGGCAGCCGAAAGCAATCCGTTTTCCTCTAAGTGGTAATGATTTTGTTTGCCACCAGTCGCTCAAGCACTTTGGAGATCACCGGCAACAGAGTCACCGGCCGGTAGTTCCACACGACCGAACAATTACCTCCTTTGTATATGGGAGTGATAACGCCATTCTTCCAGTCGTTGGGAACCACACCGTTAGTTAGGGACGAATTGAATAACTCAGCGAGAGGTGTGCATAGGGAATGAACACACTGCTTGAAGATAAATAGTGTTATCTCATCGGCACCGGGAGATTTACAGTGATTTAGTTCAAGTAACGTTCGGAGTACACATTTTGGAGTCACAATTAATTCATGTTGGGAGGTGGGCAGTGAGGGAGACATAAACGACATCCGGCTTATGTATTCCTTCGGACAGTAAGCAGTGGAATAGAACTCAGCCAGTTCTTCAGCTGCAGCTGACGCAGTGGCCGTCAGTCCATAAGGGGTATGCAGAGGTGAAATACCCGGTTTAACCGACGCCTTATTATTAATGATGCAATAGAGAAGCTTCGGATTTGTTTTTCATTTTCTCTAAAAGCATTAGCTGGTAAGCCTTCACGACCAGCGTGTTGACTCTATTTCTTAGTAACCGATTTTTTCCCAGGCTGTTGTTGTTCGGTGACGTCGGTATTCAGCCCAAGCTGCATAACGCTCCAGAATCCATTTTCGGGTTCTGCCTCGTAACTTAAAATCGGATCCCATCTGAGTATCATTTGGAATGAAGTGGGAATGCAAACGTATTTTGCTGACAAAGTTCCCCATGAAGCTAAACCATTTCTGGTGTACGTCTGAACCTTCTGAATACCAGTCCGTACAATGACTCAGGGTATTCGACAGTGCTTTCGTGTTCACTTTCCTGATCATTTTAAGCTCATCATTAGGTGTCACCACCGAAGAAACACAATCGAAAATGAGAACGACGTAATCACTCGATCTTAATGGACTTTCATATGCGATGTTTTCCACAACGTTCTCTTCGCTTGTTATGATGAGGTCCAGAATGGAAGGTATATCTGATCCTCTATACCGCGTGTTGCACGATATATGATTGTGAAAGTCAAGATCATGTAACGTCTCTTGGAAGGCACAATCGAGGGAATTTATTGGATGTTGTTGAGTCCGTAGCAAGTTTGGGAGATTGAAATCCCCCATAATTGGTATCTTACTTTTATACCTGAAAGCCACGAGGCACACCTTCTTCATTATGGTGTAATTGTGCAGTTCCTCCGCTGAAGGTGGTCGATACATCACACCAAAAACAGTCGTTTCCTGCTACCGTCTTTATCGAGCACCACAAGGTATCCGATAGCATCAAATCTTCATCAGTTAGGTCTCTGCACAATAGTTGCCTGCTATGGTAAATAGCTACACCACCTCCCCGAGAAATGCGATCCCGACGAAGAAGCGTCATTCCAGGGATGGCAAGTTCGCTACCGGTAAGTGTGGCTGAAACCAAGTCTCGCTGATAGCAATCAAGTTTGGCGAATGCTTTTCACACAATTCAGATAAGACTGGAATCTTGTTGGTCAAGCATTGCGCGTTCGTATATAAACATCTAATGGTGTTTATTGACAGTAGTGTTGTGCAGTAGGCAAGAGAATGTGCAGGTTGGGCGGTTATAATTTTGCCGACCCTAGGAGAGTCGGCAGCTGGTCGTTTTTTGAAGTTTCACCTTGTTTACAAACTCCTACGGCTTCGTCTTTATTAACCTTGGTCTCTTCTGTTGGAATATTGTTCCGCATGGATGTGCTTATCCTTAACTCCCTAGGGAGTAAGTTCCTGTGACGTTGCCGTTGTGTTTAATTGAGTTTAGCATATCACCACGAAGTAGTGTGAGCTTCAGGGGCCCCGGGCCGGTACCCATATACTTTGATGATTTCGGAATCCGATAAGTATCAACCACGGCCACGTTTTCAATTTCAAGTATACTGCATAGAAAATGCCGCCGCATGTGTGTTTTGCGCTATTTTATCTGACGTTTCGTTGGGTTCCGAAACACCCAAGGTGACCAAACTGCGGTTATTTGTATGTTTGTTGGCTGAGTTTGTAGGTTGAGGTGTATTTTTGCGCGATCTTTTCGACCACGGTATATCAGTGAAAATCCTTTCGCCACTATCAGCTTCCCCCCTAAGTTGGAATGCTGATAATAGTATGCTCTCCCAGTCTTCCTCGGTAATAACGGTAACTCTGAGAAGTCTTGGCTTGCCGTTGTGTGGCGAATTCGATGGTCGACTTAATCGTGTTAGGGAAACTGGTTCGATAGGTTTTACGTTCATTTTAGTGCAAAGTTTGAACCAATCCTCCAGTTGGCGTTTGTGTCTCGCTTGTAATAACGTATCGCAAGGTTCTGCGACGTTAGTGCGAATAACACTAAGTCCCGATGATGCTTTCCGTTTATTGTTGAGCGACATAGTTTTGGATTCAATGGCCTTTTTGACGTTACTACATCGGTTTGTAATAGAGGTATGGAATTATTTGTTAATTCAACATGCTCCACTCCCCCACCGGCCCAGACTCACGTGGTTGTAACAGCTCTTTGGTATATTTTAGTTGTTTCTCTAATGAGCCCAGTATAATCTCCATTAGGTTGTTTCTTTTGCTGATGTCATCTGTGTTCACATTTTGGCTGCCGTTATTCAAGATGTTATCTCAACAAGTGACACATAAATAACATACTGATGGGTGCACCGTTGCATCAGTTAGTGTTCTATCACAACGGGCGTGCACATGCAGTTTACAAAAACAACCTTGAACTGAGGGCGTATTGAGACTCACCGGGTCAGAACAGGTCACACATGGGTAGCATTGAATTTTTTTTGTTACCGTGCGCGCTGTCGACGCTTTCGTTAATGTTGATGCTATAGAACGGCTGACGCGTTTGGACATGTTTGGGCGTGTGTGTAGGGCAGGTTAGCTAGCGAAATTGCGAGCACGTGGCGTGTATGTGCGGTTTTGCGTCTACACTCGGACTAGAGTGTGCATTGGCCGGTTAGCAGAAATTGTGAACGCAGTCAACTCGGAAGGCCAGTGATTATCGATCCCCAACGAAGAGGGATTCAATGGTGAAACTTGCGTGGACAAATTTCTCGATAGCGCCCGTAAATCTTTACCGGTCTTTGCAGAAGTGGTTGCATAGGATAGAACTCGTCGTGGGCTACCGTTTCGTGTAGGCAACGTGAAGTATCTTTGAAGATTGCGGGTAGTTGTGCGCGTGTATGTGGAATCCGTGACGTGAGCCAGATCCCAATATCAGTAGCTCATCGACGGCGACTGATAGAATTTCATAAGTTATACAGATCAAGTTAGCTTGCGGAGAGCAAGCGATTGATATGCAGATCAACGGTGTAGGATAGAATAGATCCAAGAAAACTGTTCCAAAGGCGGAGCGCCAGAAAATGCAGCCGCACGGTGGTGTAGGTGTGTGTGTGTGTTGGTTTGTTTGACTCCTAATCTCAAAACGAATAATCAAATGCGTTTGTGGGTGGGAAAATCACTTGGAATCAAGTGATGTTAAAACCTCAAACCGCGTGTCACACTGGTGCACTGGGTTCATGTTAATTCAAAAATCACTATGATGATTGTTTCAACGTTAGTCAAAATAGGGCCGTTCCACATGTCTCCTTGGAGACGATTACTTGGCGCGTGAAATAAACCTAGTTTGCTAGTTATTGACCTCAACATAACTTATTCAATGAACCATATCAGCCATCGGCTTGAAATTTATTCATTGTGTCAAAATGCTGTTTTGTTCACCTGCGATCAAATGCGAGAACTGCTCATAGAAACTGCAAGCGCTACATATCATTAGATGCACATCATTGGAAAATACGAATGTGCCACGTCCAATAATGTTATGTGTTCAGATCTTTTCAGTTAAAGCAACATGTTTTTTCCACCACCAGCTTGAGATTCGCTACAAAGAGAAACGTGCATGTACTTTCACAGCCATGAGACAAGAATTTCTTTACGATATCATGCAGTATTCGTATTCAATGATTCGATTTGTAACCAAACCATGAAGCAAATTTCTCCGTATACCTTTCATTTTCAGCTGCTGAGAGCAATTGAATCGCTCACAGCGGATGCACTACCCGCTTGCAAATTAAAGTACCTATACGAAGGATCTGTGTACGCTGTGTCGAACCTTGCATTTCATAATGCAACCCTGGTGACCACCAGGATCAATGGCAGAAATGAATCATTTTACGAACAGATAAGGAAAGCTGTTGAGGCTTACTCTGACGCCCGGCAGAATATTCAGTTTCATTATCCGGTTATTGTGCGAGGTAAGCGCATCTAACCTACAGGATATTTGTCTGCAGTACTCTGCGGCACGCGATAGAGTAATAGTCGTTCAAAATAATACCAGTGAAACCTGATAGTAATCTTTTCATCCTCCAGAGCTTTCGTTAATCCTGCGTTCATACCAAGTCTACTCCCATCACCTTACGCGCAAATAAAGTAAGCCGAGTTATGCCTGTTAAAGAGCTATCGCGCAGCGTGCTGCCGCATTCGGGTTGTGTGCGGCGGAATTCCAATTAAAATATACACAAGTTACTCAGTCAAAATATTCCTAACGCCCTTCACAACTTGCATAAAGAGTAGTTCCATGTTGTGAGAAAATACAACGTGCTTCAGTCAGTTTGAAATGTGCCACTTCTCTAAACTCGTAATCTAAAATCCGTGGGAGTGTCTCAACAATATCCTCAATATGGCTGTGGCAGAACATTTCTGCTGCATTTTTTCAGTTACCATTTGTGTGGTTGGAAAATATTTTTTTCTCTCTAATTATAGGTTTCACGTAAGAGGTGGAAGCAAAGGACAGGGAAGCTTACATACGAATTAGCGACCTAGATTTAAGTTGAAAGAATCCGTGCAGGAAATTCAAGCTTATTGGGATATAGTTGAGAACGGGCGGTTGAAAACATATGAGCAGTATTCGTGGATGCCAAACGCAAGCAACAATATATTATAAAATGTCTGCTCTGATTATCCACTACACCGATATATGTTTGAAATGACACCACGAAGCACGTCACTTTATTTGGTACAAAGGTCTCCGATACAATGTTTGGGAAATGGTGCCTGCTGATGAGCAAAAATCCACCCTCAATCCACATTTTGAAGATTGTTCCTTATTAAGACCACGCGTTGAAGTGAATATGTCGACCAAAGTAGTTATTTCGCCTAATGTTTTCGGGTATTCTTCACGGAGTCGCATTTTGTCGACCGGACAACTAAAGTATCACCATTCACTTTGAGACTAAGTGTTTGATGCACTCGGCACACGAAAACGATGTCAAAACATCAGACAAAACTGTGCGTACTGTCGATGTTAGGATTATTTTCTATATACTTCAATCTTATCAGAATCCAACGCAAAACCAGCCAGTTGTCTGTGAAACATAACACACACAACAAAACACACTCATTGTGTGAGAATGCATATTCCCTTCACCAAACAAGTAATTAAGTTAGGCCTATATGTGCGACAATTTTGTGATAGAATACGGGGTCCGAAAATGCCTCCGAAGGGAAAGAGAATCCTGTAATCTTATTATCATTTATTTTTGAAGAGCATGGTCACAGACATAAAAAGTGAATGCAAACGATGAATGCGAAAGAGTAACAGGA
>NW_008752506.1:0-14767 GCF_000715545.1 Opisthorchis viverrini | reverse complement strand
CATTCGAAATCATGCCAAGGAGTGTGCCAGTCTGATGAGGTGAATCCCAAAGTATGTAAAGATTTTGGTATGGAAACACGCGTCCAAAGACCAACATCCAAAGAAAGGACAAACAATGGTGAATGCTCTTCAAGGCGCAGTGCGCGCTAGCATAGTCAAGACGCGCACATCAGGCACAAATTGACCGTCATACTGGGTCTGGTGTGAGATTAAATGGCAAAAATGTACCTTCAGCGCCATGTGACACGCGTAAAAGTGTCATAAGAACGCAGGGAGCCTACAATGGCAAACAAACACAAGTTACTGACTGCGACCTCAGGAAGTCCCATTCCAATAACAGCCTTAGCGGACTGAGGAAAGCAGATCTCTCGATAAGAGACGATCATCGTTTAATGAACCAAAACGTCGATATCACAACTACTCTTACAACCACTGTTACAACTACTTCGGGCGTTCCACGTTCCAGCCCGTCGATGGGAGACTTTGGCATGACGACAAGCCTCCACACGACCACAAATCTATTTCCTCCATAAATGCCTGCGCAAACACATCCTTCCATGTAGCGTAACCTACCAACCGCCAATAAACCATCCACAAGCTTGGATAATAGCTATACAGAATGGCAGACGAATTGCCAGACTTATGATTACAGACGCTCACAACCGCATTAGAAAATAAGAGAGAATAGCCAACGAACATAGGGATGCCAGCTTGAGGACAATAGGACTAGATCCCATGGAGCAACTTACTATGGCGGTAGAACAAACAGTTTCGTCCACTGCTAAAAACAAGAAGGCTCAACTAGATAGCAAGTTTTCTAAGCTGATTAGGAACCAGGAGTGCAAAAGTAATCACAATGAAGCCCGGATAAGGCATCTTTCCAAAAGGCAACTGACGGAAGCAGAAGAAAATGCTCTCGTCAAAGGACTTAATTTTAACTTCAAAGACGCGCCAAACCTGGAGTATTTAGCCAGCCTAGAAGCAGCGATGAAATCTCTTGGACTGGACGAAAAAGCTCAGCAGCAACTTCGTCAAACTGTCGTCTTAGCGATCACACGAACAAGCCACTCAATGTGCTTTCCGGCAAGGAAAAAGAGGCAATGAATAAGTTGATGAAGGATGAAAACATCGTGATTCTGCCGACAGACAAGAGGCGCCTAACGGTGATCATGGCCAAGCCAGAATACATCAAAAAAGCAAAAGCACTACTTAACGACACAACTATGTACCGCCGCTTAGAACGCGACCAAAGCAGGCAGCTAGGAAGCAAAATCAATAAGAACTTGAAGCAGCACCAATATCTCCACAAGCTTACAAGAGATGAATATTGGAGAATGAGAGCTCGTGATTCGGGAACTCTTCACTTCTATGGACTCCCAAAGTGACAGAAAGAATCAATACCTCTTGCAACACTTGCACAAATTCCTGGAACAGCGACCTACATCTTTCGAAAGAACTATGGAAAAAGTTAAAGCATCTCATCGGTGGGTCGCAACACTCAACCAACAATGCCGGACAATTTTTGGAGAAACTAAAACATGTAAGCATAGATCAGGACGAAATAATGGTTTCATTTGATGTGAGCCCACTATGCACGTCCGTAGACCTCGATTCGTGATCATCAAGAGATGTGAACTGCAACGAGTAATCCAACTGCTAAACAACGTATTTGACGACGTCAACTTCACAATCGAGGAAGAAAACAACGGAAAACTGGCGTTCCTAGACGTCCTTGTTACTAGATTGCCGAACGGCCAGCAGACGCAGAAAGGCGACACATACGGACCAATCCTCAGCTACCACAGCAGCCATCCAAATTGCCACAAACAAAGCTGCGTTCGGACACTTTTCAAGCGGATCGAGACACACTGCATCACAACAGAATTTATGGAAGCATGGTACTCCACCGAAGAGGCCATCAACAAACATATCGAAATTGATCCCATTTACCAGCCACTAAGAGCGAGAGAACTCCAGAACCAACGGGCTTAGAACTGCACAATCAACCAGATGAGGAAATCATAAGAGAGAAGGAGGAAAACATCACTCAGACGGACACATCAATTAGATTGGAGGAAGCGCCCAATCAAAGCACCAAATCAGCCGACGGACGAAGGGACCGCTACGGTGGAGAAAATAGGGCGGCACAAGCAAACAATGAAACTCAAGAACGTCAGACCACATCGCAATACAAATCGAGGCCGGAGAGAACAAACTACAAAAATGAAAGGTGTGAGGATAACCAATCAACATAAAGAAACGCAGACCACGACGCAACAAAGATCACAAACGGACCAATAGATTCATCAAATTCGTTATGCTTTAGGTAGCCAATCACGTCAGAAAAATCAGATAGCCTTCGGCTGCTCGCAGGCAAGGAAGTAGTACCCACTCAACTGCGCACTGATGTTGTCTCCTCGTATGGTGACGAAACGTTTGCAAGCGAATAGCCAAGCTCGGCGAACAGATCAACAGCCACCTGATCAACAACCAGTAATCTTACTCTACGCCTGAAATAATGCGAACTTCGGGTCACCGCACTCAATAAGCCCGTTACCAAGCAAGCATTAATTAGGCTCCCATCTGGTGGCCAAATGCTAAATAAAGTGGTGATCTGTCAACTCTTTCCACAGTGAGTAACAAAAAGATGTCTGCCTGCGATTTCGGACTATTTAAAAAAACTGCTCAAGGAACATCAGGTCTTCGCGTTTATCCGCTGACATTCAGCAAGCAAACATAATAACCCCAGCGGGTCATATTAAATTTACACATGGCTTGGATCGACGGATATGCCTGTCTGAATTATATAAGCAAACATAATAACCCCAGCGGGTCATATTAAATTTACACATGGCTTGGATCGACGGATATGCCTGTCTTGAATTATATTCAGAAAACCTATATCATCGAGGAGACGAACCGCTAACATCATTTTTAACTAAAATTTTGCACAGCACTTGTTCGCTTTCCAAGCAACTACTCTACTGTCTCAATAAAATCAGAGCGGGATTTTACTCATGAGTTGACCGCAAGGAGTTTTCAATTTCGTAGCTCACTTTTAATTCATAACAGTTCCCATAATTGAAAAGAATCGTGGAAACTTTAGAGGTTGGTCACTTCTGAAAGAGAATGTTTGCTTCAGCGGAGAAAATAAGACCTTATTAGTTTTCAACAACCGCCTGTGCATTAAAAGGCGGTTAAACCGGTTGAGACTGTAATGTTGTTTTCGACCTTTGTTGTTCACCGAATCCCATACTTTTGGTCTCGCACCCGGACAATTTCCATGTGATCCAGTAACTACTTGAGCAGCTGACCAGTTCACTGAATATTCAATTATGAGACATCCAATAATGAATATTTTTACTAAGAAGCATGGAACAAAAATTTCTTGAGAATTTACAAGCTGTTATTGGGCAGTTTGCCTTGGTTCATCACCAGGATTATTAGCTTCGCGTACCTTTGCGACGAAACACTTACTTGATGATCCAAAGCGCATGAATCCTGCGAGGCTGTCAAAATTCTGCGGTTTTATGCTTAGCCTTAAAGAACAATCGATTTGTTCCTAACTGAGTAACGAAGTTCAGTTCACGTCAGTTATGGGAACAAAATTACTTGGATTAGTAAATACTACTCAGGGACGCTTATTTGTAATCCGAATGAATATGTATGTATAGGTTGCATTTTATCATGTGGTCATCATAACCATCTGTTTAAGAGCTATTTGCTTTGCTTCTTCAATCGCCATTTCATCCATCCTGCACGTTGACAGGTCTAACCTTGGAAGACAATGTTGCGTTGTGAAACTAATGAGTTTAGAAGTCTCTAATCCATCCCTGTTCGCCGGAAACAACCTAATACCAATTACGTGCTTACCCCCGCCCCTGGAGTCATACAGAAAGTTTTCCAGGGGTTATCTTATGGAACCCTATGTGACAAATTAAGTGAACCATCAGGGCCTAAAAACAGAGGTAATCGAGAAATACCTCGCCTGTTCGCATGAATTCTTTATTTGGAATCCAGGTATATGTAACCTACAATCTCAAATTTCTGGGAATATCCGCCAAATTTAAAATGTCGTTTCACATATCGGTATGCGTTTGTCAAATCCGACCGTTTCTTGGGAAAAAAACTACCAGCAAATGTTCACTGAAAATGTCACCATGTTCCCTCGTATTAGACCAGAGTCGGTTGGCTGTGAAATTACCAACTTTCAATCTCCCAAAGCGCTGGAAGAACAAAAGCTATTGCAATGGATATACTGTTCCCCTGAAGTGATACGCGCACCCTGTTACCGAATTTCGGATCAAGTATTATTTTCCGTTGATTTCCATCCTGGATAATTGTGAACTCACAAGTACAATATGGAACCCATCAATATACGGAAACATCAGCAAGTTTTGTAAGATTATAGAGGTTAACTGTTTCCCCCAAAAATGATCACGCCAACTAAGGGCCATTTCAAGGAAATGGTAAATCAAGAACCCACATCTGAATGTAAGCATGTTGTGACGCATGGCTGCAGTACCGCGAGCCTGAAGAACACCTGGCCATTGCGTCTACAAATTTCAAACGAAAAGCACATGATTGGTCGGTCAAACCGCATCAGGAGAGACAAGTGCTTTCAGGATTATCATAGGTAATTTACGGTTACAAAACATTCCTCGGCTTGCAAATAGCTTACCTCCAGTTATGTTTGGGATGTACCGCGTTCATTGAATGCACTTCCGCGGGTGAGTAACCTGGATAAATCCACTGAGTTACTCACTGTACATTATTGTCCATTATCAAATTTGCTTTAGGTTACACAAACCAGTGACTCAGGAGTATCCCAGTGAACCTCAAAAAATCAGAACTTCTGTGACTAAAACATGTGACTTCGGCGGAATGTAAGAGATTGAAAAAAACTATTCCAAAGTGTTTAAACCATGTATTTTAAAGCCATAAGTAAGCCATTAGAAGTGTGTTTGCTAGAAAAAGGATTAGCTTGCGTGGCCTTCTTCATACAACTGCTTCCACCTGCCGTTCGTTGCATTCTTCTATTTCAGCGGGAAGCACACGTGTGGATAAGTTCAGCATACGCACATTTTTCTTCGTTTTGCTGGCAAATCTGATCATGGATATTCGATGGCAAATTTAGAAAACTATGGTACTTACATATATACATTCTTATTATAGACTGTTTGAGCACCTGATTCTGATTTTTACCTTCTTACATTAGGTAGGACTTTTTCAAAGATGTAGAAGCCGAAACATTTACTGGGTTCCACTTACTAACGCAAAACGTTGGGCACAACAGTCCGAATTTAGTTTGTGCGCATTGTGCCTTTTTTCCAGGGATTTGATCATCAAAAAATTAAGACATCAGCATCAATGACGGCAAACTTTTCTGAAGATAAGTTGGCCTACTCACTCAAAACAACATGTAAAGAGACTTGGCTCATCGCGTTCGCTTTGTACATACAGTGAGGGTAGAATTGCGTCAGAATAATGGTTAGGCAATTCAAAAATATTGCCGTGAAATTAGCTTGGTTAATAACCTAGATTTAGGCCGATTATCGATGTGGATAATCTTACGACTAGAATGTTAAACAATGTGCTCAAAAGCTTTCTAAAACTTTGCTTATGTTAAGTCATTTTGGCTTGATGAACTCCTGACTACATCACAAAGAATCCAATTAGAGTCCCGGTGCAATCTATCAACAAATATTACATTTAGGCCTGCTGGTTAAACTCTATTCTAAATTGTTCAGAAGCTATGTTGTGAGCAATTTTTCTATCCCGTCCGAAGGCTTCGGACGAAACTAATTTCAAGGAAATCAGCAAGTGAAGTGCTTGTACACGACCGGTTGTTTTCAAAATTCCCACAGACAATTGGCGTGTTTCTGAGCAATGTTCAGTTGGTGACCGTCAAGAATCGCTTCAGTTGCTTTTATCTCGGAATATTTGATAACACGAATAAGAGTGACTGAGTTTACATTTTTGTTTGACTGCATTTTTATTGAACTCCAACAACACCTGACTCAGTTAGCTGGCAGAAGGTTAAATGTTTCGATGAGTCTGGTTTTTCCAAATGTACATAGATTACTAGGATGGTGTAATACTAAGACCACTCCAAACGGCACAATGCGAAATGTGCCCGAAATGTCTTGGCTGGCACATGACTAGGATCCGAATGCTAATAGCTCTAAAGGTGTTGTTTCATAATGACAGGTTTAGTGGCTTCATCTCTTTCGGCCAACCAAAGTATTGATTTCGCCAGTTCAGTTCGATATTTTTTATGGGCGTCCTATTAATGGAAACTCAATTCAAAATTCATTCGCCATATGGACGTTAAATTCGTTGCGTTATGTTACCGTTTGCTTGAAGCAATAGATTAGCCTAATGCGCCATTTGCGCAAATCTCTAATTTTACTACTGATTTTGTTTGGTTATTGTAGGCGGTTCTTGAGCGCAGGATAATATTTTTGTGAGTGAAAATTTTATTAGGTACATAATCACAGTAACCTGCACAATTACTTTGATATTCATGCAGAAAAACGGTTGATCTGGAGCAGGTATGTGTTCAACGCACTAAGCAGAACCAGCCTGGGAATTCGGATTGGACTGATAAGGTTATCGCATTTACTTGTGCTGACATATCGCAGCCGAATTCCTGATGCCTGAAGTCATGACATCGCGGTTTAGTGCCCAATGTAATCCTATTGCTAATTATTTTACGATTTTCAGGTTCCCTCAAAACCGCAGAATTTGAATCGCATTCGGACGCTTGTTTTCTTTTTTGTATGCATACCAGCAGCATGTTTTGATTTAACTCTTTCTTTGTGTAGAGCCGCTCCTGTATCCAAGGATTTTGCAGCGGCGTTTTGGGAACTTTTTAAATATAGTAACGTTATTTGTGCACAAAACGCCTTGATTCTGAAAATTCCCTTATTGCATGCTCCGACGGCCTTCATATTTTTGACCTGGTGATTTAGCATATCCAAGACAAAGCGAATGAGGGTCCATAAACCAACAAGTGATCCCTATTTTCTCATGTCTATCCACTTATGAACTGATTTTATTTTTTTGGGAAACGCTCCAGAGATAGCGCGTAACAGGCCGTTCCGCCATTTATTTAATTTCGGGCTGGTATTACCTGTGTGCAGGATGTCATTAAGTCTTTTCCTGAAAAGTTGAGTAATCAATTGTAGTCGATCTCAAGGTTATAAAATAAACTATATAGGACTTATTGGTAACCTCATAAAATATAGTTAACGGACTCTACCTAGCCACATAGCCATTAATGTGAGGTAGATTAACAATTAAATCCTATGCGAGAACTCAAATACCCAACACAAGATACTCAGGAGGCCTTGTGACTACCCCAGATACCTGCAAATCAGATGATGTAATAATTATCCATGTTGAATTTACTTGACGTGCAATGGTAAATAATACCCCCAATAAAGCAACAAAATAGAGCGCGCATGGATGGTGTTGGTTCGTGTAGGCCGTTGCACATCAATGGTGCAACACGCGTTGTCTGCATCCTTTGAGCGACTGCATTCGTTTCAATTCCCGATAGATCATCAATGTTGATGCGAGTTACGATGCTCGATTTACTCAATGAAGAACAACTGAATCCCAGGTATATGTGCGTTTGTGTACCACGATCAAAGCTGAAGGGATCACAAAACTGCACCAAAAATTATGCCAGAGATATCGATTTACTCGTTGCAATCACTGAAAATGGCACCGCAAAAAACACTTCTCAGTTTGAGTAAGGTTAATTAGAAGCTTATTTATAACAGCAGTAGCTAACTACTAGTAGAAATCTAAATTTGCGAATCCCGAGGAGTTCACACTAACATGTTTGCTGAAAACTCCCTGACAACAGCATAAATGAGCAATACATATAAGGTGCTACGGTGTACACATATAACACGGTCGTTTGGGTGGGTTGATACTGAAAAATCAGTGAACACGACATCGAATTTTTGGTCTTTCCAAATTTACGGCTTATTCCGGCAATATCTCACCAAACTGAGGCAAAGAATCATCAGGGAACCCATTGGTATGCCACACACTTGTTCGTGGAACAGGACAAAACTAATTTTCTGTGGATAGTGTGCAATCATAAAGCACGATAACTGTTGATAACCACAGGAAATGTATCGCATGACTACGAGGGAAGTTGGAAAAATCTTGTGACAGGGTCAAGACTGCTCAGATACGTGTTATTTTCAAGCACCTCGTACAGCTGACCCGCGTTTGACAGAAAAGATTCCGTCAAACTGGACGGTTCAAATAAGTGGCCGGTAAAGTCTTCGATAAATACACTCATTTGCAAATCAATTTGGTTTTCACGGGAGACTCAAGTGAATCTCTCGTTTATGATACTCTACAACTGAATGTGCTGCACACAGGCCGTTTCATATTCGAGATATCGCAGTATATTTTCATAAAGGAAAGTAATCACAAGGTTGCTGAAAACTCTTCGATAGCCCACAACTCATCAAATAGGCGCAGTCCCCGAGTTTCCGTCAACCATATGTTGCGTAAGCAAGGAAAACACATATTTTCAAGGTGAACTGATTAAACTTACGGTTGCTGAATCGAATTGAAACGTACAGGTGAGGAGCAGCGGAAAACCAAAGGAGTTCTGAGCCACAAAAGCCAGTTTATTTACCGTATTTTTTTCGAACTTGAAGAATGACCATTTCGTAACTTTTGCCGAAGGCTGTCGATGTGTTACAACGATTATCACCCAAAAAGAAGAACGAAGCAAATGTGTCTAAAAAGGGTATGCCGGAAATATAGTGTTTTAATTTTTCGTTGTCACATCTATGGTATACCTACGCTCACAACCACGTTGAATGGAAAATTACATCCTGATTATAGTACCTCACTAGGAAAATCGATTACAAAACATCAAAATACCACACTAATGATGGGACTGTCAGAATCACCCAAACAGGAGACAACTTGATTCGCCCATCTTGGGGTCCATCAAGCATGCGAAGTTCTCGAGATTTCCTCAACTTTAGGGTGCGCTTGAGCCCAAGATACATGCCATTGAAAATTGATCATTCTCAACCAGCTAGTTATTTAGGTGTTACAGTTAGCTGAAGGTAAAGATTAGAGATTAGAGATTTAGCTGGAATTCGGGCTACGCGAAGCACTCGATTGTGGGCATGAATGACTATGCATTCAGGTAAAAATTCTTGACAGGTTAATACGATTCGTAGAAAACCGCACAAAATCTGGAGTTTAACCTGTCAGCCAAAAGCTACTTCTTTAGGTGAGTTACTTGCGAGCAGTTTACTGCAAATTTATTTTGGAGTCGCTCGGCAACCGGTCTATTATATTCTTCGCGTTTAAAGAAGAAGGGGCCTGGAAAAATTTGTTTTATCGGATTTATCACCCAAAAGTCGCGTATAATGCAAAAAACAACTTTCGGAGGCCTCAAAACCAAAGTACCAGGGATTTTACTTAACAACCTGGGAAATACAATGACGCTTCTTGGGTGCGTACTGTGTCGGAAGTTACAGTTTTTTCGATCGGCATCAAGGATCGTGGGATATTTTCTCACAATAATTATTAATACCAATAGCTGAATTCTAAAACAAATTTGCGTCAGTTGCGCAACATCAAGTTGCGATCAGGGAATTATTTTGCACAACCCAAAGCCAGGATTACAAGTTTTCACTGTTAGGTTGGCTCAAGTGAGCCTGTGAGAAAGTCGCTCTCAACTTCGAGCATTGAAGCTTTTTTCATAAATCCCCTAAATAAGGTGTTAGGGTGGTATTCACAGAACATATAAACAGGCTGGTCTAAATACTGTCCGAAATGTCAATGTTCCGAGTTATTTCTAAGACAAAGTCGTTAGGATGCCTTAGAAGTAAGACTGACCGCATGCGAGGTTGTTTTTAAAATTAAGCAATAAAGGGGGATATGTCTGCGAAATGTTTTGCCCGATCCATTGTGTAAAGTCTTCCGTACGATAGCATGCTTCGGCAACTATGTGTTGATATAGAATCTATTCCAAATTTTATTGGAGCGTACAAATTAAAATCCATCCTGTACCATAATAAAAGGTATGACCGCTCCTGCGTTATACAAAACTTTGTATTCCATATTTGTTGAGCTTATTGACCAATAATATCATACCAAACTCCAAAGAATTTATGTGCCAATTCAGGGCGCGCTGGATGCTTTGAGTAAATCAAAGGTTGAATTATGATTGAAGTGTAGAACAAAGTTCTTAGTTAGAGATCCATTTTGTTATTGGACAGACCTTGTCGCCACTTATCACTTCTGTGTTCTACCTTAACGAATACCCGTGAGTGTACTACAACCATTTATTTAGTATTTCATAAAAACGTCAAATATGCCCACAATATATATGTATGTGGTTCAACATACTTGCTCATTTTTCTTGAAGAAGCTTACAGTACTGTTGTTCGGTGAGAAAAAAAGTTAAATAATTTTTTTATGTGTACTAAGGGTTCGTTGTAATAGGGGGACATAAACAGCCTGTGACGCGGGCATGTACAAAGACTGCAGTATATCTGAAACCCCCAACCAATGCGGTACACACCCATGGTGCACTTGGCTGGTAACAAAAATGAAGGAGCATTTAATGTATTTTCGAGTAAAAGAACTACGGTCAGAAGAACTGGAGCTACACTATGAGGCTCCAACATGAATTTCATTGTTTATCAAATATGAGCATTTGGTAAATTCATTTGATACAATGCGTGTGTGTAGGTTTACCTAGAGAAATATAGCCTACACATGTGCCTATATGAAAGGCTCCGTTAAAATTGTCCCAATAATACCAGGTACTACTAGCCAATGCATCTAGTTTATAGATTGGTAACCATGTGCTTTGTGACGAACCCGTTATTCCCGTTTCGACTATGCTGCTTGAGAACTGGATCTTCTATTAGCCTTATCATTCTTTGAGCGGATTTAATGCACTAAATTGTTCCACCCATATAGATGCGATGTGCTTTTGTCACAGCTGGTCACGTGCATGTATGAGAGCGCTTAATCATCTTTGCGTGCCCGAAGTTGAATTGACCCACGGTCTGTAGACAGTACTTATCTAGGTAGCTACTTGATCAAAATCCAGTGGAATGTAAGTCAGAAGCATTACTCTGAGGCACTGATCTGCGGCGCCAATCAATGATCTAATGTGTGCACCCCGTATCAACGATGGGGTTGGCAAGCTGTATCAAAGTACTCGCGCATAAAAACCGTGGGGCGAGTGAAAGTGGCACCTTCTCAGTGAGTAAGCCAAAAGCCGCCAACGAACATGACGAGTTTGCTAAAGAAATTGGTGATTCTGATCACTGGATTTGGTAAGTGTGAAGTTCAAGTATGAAATTTTAGAAACACTGCGCATCAAGAAACATGGCCTCATTAATTATTTGTCCGATGAAAATTTTTCTGGTGTTAGAGTGACTTCAATTTTGAGTTAAGTAGTTAGCAAATTTTTCCCAGAATTAATCCTGCTCGTCAAACCGCCGAACCCATATCACGTCTGAAAGCAAAGCATAACGTGAACCATAATGTTTTCATCCAGATGCAGCTGCCTACATGCGAAAAGCCATTTAGGCAAAATTTGAATCGCTTATCAAAACATCGGTGTTTCAAATAAAAAGCATAAAAATTCAAAACTAGGTAAGAAATATATTTTTCTAGATTTTGTTTAATCAGATAGTAAATTGGTAAATAGAAGTTTAGCGGACACAATACGATTGATATTTTGTTTATGATCACTGAAGACGTGGCCACAACCAACAAATGAGGCGATGATAAGGCATAGAAATGCAATTGCACATTAGAATCAGTTTCGTCACCCGCGAAAAAAAGCCTCAGTTTCCTTTAAAATTTTCACGCATACTTTGTGCACACAAACCTTCAACTAATACCGACGACTTTGACGGTGCCACTGCATAAGGCAGGGATGTTGTCATACTTGAGTTCCGGTGGTATCCGCTGGGAAGCTCACCGGTGTACTGACTAGTGTACAAATGGTTTTAACATGCGAAAACTGTTACAGCCAGTGGTACAATTTCATCCCACGGCATGTTTTAATTTTATGGAAGGCATATTCATGATACCTGCTTGGTTTGCTACACCTAGCCAATGTTGCCGGCAGATCGGAGATGATACCGGACAATCAATCGGCTACAATGTACTCAAATTGCTTTACTCCACGAGTCTCCATTAATACTAGTGCCCGGAATGGAAGCGATCGTTATAAGAACGGATTTCGGGGGTGCCACAATGCGCCAGAATTCCTACGATATCGTCACACAGATGAAACCTATTTGTAATGATTTGTAGCTTTCAGTCGGTTTTGTGGGGCATGCAAGCAAACATTTAGATGTATAGCAAAAATGTCTGTCGTTGATGATGGCGCGTGAGATGTTTTCAACTAGCGTTAATAAATTCTCGGGTTACATAAACATGCAGCCTCTTCGGGCCCAAAAATTTGAATGTGAGACTTTGTATTATGTGAGATGACCACCGAACCTATGTAGATATGCGTCAGCAGAAAACGTGGCGTTTAAGTCTTCAGAATACCTCGTCGCTAGCTACCAGTGTCAAGGCGGATACTACCGAGGAGGCACGAGAGTAGTAGGTTGATTTCTCGTAACTCCGCCACGCATCTAATAGAAATTGGGTTGCATTACAGAACCTGTGGAACTCCCCTGGAGCGTTCGTTTACAATTTTTGATAGTGAACAAATGTCCATTAAAGTTCAAGAAGACGCGCGAGAATGTTCCGTTATCAAAATAAGCTGTATATGAGATATTTACTTCCCCGCCCAATATTCTCTAAATAGCCCGCTGAGGTTTGATAATAAACGACTTCGCGACGCAGGGTTTCCCACTTTGCATCAGTGTTTATTTCGCAATAATACGTTCCTAATCGATCAAATCATGAATAATAATGACGCAACTGACCGATAGGGGAATAAGAGTTTTAAAACGCCTGCTTAGAGAGGGACTGGTATAAAATCAAAAAGTAAAATGGAATGATATTCCAGCTAGGTTCCGTGGTGCGCTTCCAAGCAAACAATAATCAAACTGTCCGCATAAAAATGAATCCAAAGTAGTAAAATGCCGGACCAGAATATTTGATTCATTTTTATGCGCACGATCCATTGGGAAGCCGAAATCCAGTCAGGTATACGACAATGGTTACCACAGAATGGTATACGGCAACGAGCAAGCAATCGTTTCGTTTGAACTTCGCACATGTTTGCGGCCCGAAACTACAGATAGGTTTCTTGAGGTGCCAAATTCTAGATAATTGTTACAAAAAAGTTCAGCGTCCTCATTGACAGGTTTCTCAGGTTCTGACCTTAGATGTTATTTTCATCATCGACATATTTTTGTCTATGGCATTTAAGCGTTGCGATTCATACGGAAATTCGTTCGACTTTCTGGCCAAGTGTCACATTGGTTACAATAGCTCCCACTATTTAGCACGGTTCTTTCAACAAGAAAAAATCAATCGTTCACTCTTTTATTGGCTTTCATATAATGATAAGGAAATACCTTCACCAAGGAATTACTAAAATTCGCCATCTAAGTGTACTTTGATACATTTCCTCGGGTATGGGAAGGGTCGTTTTCGCTTGGTGTTTGGATTAGCGAATACGTCTGTAAGCAAATTTACCAGAAATGACTAACCTGCCCTACGAAAATATTGGATTGTCGCATACTTTCCCAATACATCAGTGACAGTTAACGGCTGGTGAACTTCTGGCTATAATCCATGTAATAACACCCGGATAACCCCGCTGCGACTGTGTTTGTGCACACCGGTGTGGTCCATTCCGATACAAATTCACATTAATAGTTGGAATGCGGTAACGTTTGCCCTTTTCAGGAATGTGGCGCACATTAAACATCAGCTTGTCTTGAATAGCATAGCCTGTGTGACAGCGTTTGAGAAGTTTTGGGTGCCAGAATTGGAACGGACCCACAGTCCGCACACTCTGCTTCTGGCTGTAGCTATCCGACCACAACCCCTTGGAATAGAAGTCACCAGAATTACTTCAAAGAACTCCCTTAATCTGACAAGACATTCAATTATTCAACGTGTGTATGTTAGCGTGATTACGTATTTTCACAGCACTAATGAAGACTAACGCATGCAAATCGTGCTGTGAAACAGCCTAATGCGTTCTGAGTGAGGATGGTCACGGAACCAATAACCGTGTCTCGGAAAATAGGTATCAAATATGTTACTCCAGGAATTTCGCCCGCTGCTGGGGAATCAACACGCAGCAAAATCAAATCACGACCATCAGCCGGCATTTTCATCACTTTCTTGCAACCTGCATCAAGGGCTGGATGACAAAATGAGGACAAAATGTATCCGTCACGGAAAGCAAAATCGCACCCTTGTGTTTAGCAATCGACTTGGTTTCATAAGCTTCTTTGTGCTCATAATTGTGTTGCCCTTTTGGGAAAACGTGAATCGTGTATCTGCTATTTTGTCTGCTATAATTCTGTTTAATGTATTAGCATTTGATTAGGCAAAATCTAGAGATGATATATTTATAACCTTTTTTGAATTTTGGTGCTTTTTGTTTGGAACACCGGTGTTTTGTTGAGCGATTCAAATGTATCCTACATGGCGTTCAGCAGTGATCAACGATAGCTAGATGGAGTTATGATTTACATTGTGCTTTGCGTTCGTAAGGTGACTGTACACCATAAATGTCACGAAATATTAGACTAATGCTTTGAGCTTTATTCTT
>NW_008752505.1:27735-30620 GCF_000715545.1 Opisthorchis viverrini | reverse complement strand
TTAATTTGGTTTCTGAGAGATTCAAATGAGTCCAGGTGAATCCCCCGTTTATAATCTGTCCAAATGAAATCATCTGAATTCCGTCCAATTTGGGTTTAGTCAAAACATACGGTTGACAGCCTCGGGGAAGGCGTTTACCTGATGAGCTCCAAGAAAGGCGAAAGCGGCCGTGGGTCATCAAAGAGTTCTCAACTACCTTATGGGGAGTCTGTTAGAGTATATAGTGTATTGCGACATCTCGAATATCGTACCAAATGAAACATGAGGCGGCTTGGTGCAGCACATTCAGTTGGAGAAAATCGTAAATGAGGTATCCAGCTGGATTTCAGTTGAGTGTTGGAAAACCAAACGGGTATGCAAGTGAGTGTTTTTGTAAAAAAAACAAGCCCTTATAAAGTTTAAGGTATCCGTTCCATATTGCGGCTTTCAACGTCCGTACTCTGTATCAAATTGGCCAACAAGTAGCTCGAACCTTGTCCTCTCTTTTAATCGATGCATGTCGTCTACATAGTAACACTAGTTATATATAAGGAACTGATTAGTTATGGCAGAACCAACAATCCGTGGATTTCGCCAAATACTCTCAATTACACATTAATTTGGTTTCTGAGAGATTCAAATGAGTCCAGGTGAATCCCCCGTTTATAATCTGTCCAAATGAAATCATCTGAATTCCGTCCAATTTGGGTTTAGTCAAAACATACGGTTGACAGCCTCGGGGAAGGCGTTTACCTGATGAGCTCCAAGAAAGGCGAAAGCGGCCGTGGGTCATCAAAGAGTTCTCAACTACCTTATGGGGAGTCTGTTAGAGTATATAGTGTATTGCGACATCTCGAATATCGTACCAAATGAAACATGAGGCGGCTTGGTGCAGCACATTCAGTTGGAGAAAATCGTAAACGAGGTATCCAGCTGGATTTCAGTTGAGTGTTGGAAAACCAAACGGGTATGCAAGTGAGTGTTTTTGTAAAAAAAACAAGCCCTTATAAAGTTTAAGGTATCCGTTCCATATTGCGGCTTTCAACGTCCGTACTCTGTATCAAATTGGCCAACAAGTAGCTCGAACCTTGTTTTCTCTTTTAATCGATGCATGTCGCGTCTCCGAAACACGTGTATAAGACCCCAGCTCGATCACTCATCTCAAAACCAGATTTCTCGCACTTTACTCTTCGGGTGTCTAGTGACCCTGATTCAAAAACTCGCGGTATCTAAGGCGTGGAAGTTATGCTTAGCTCCAAGGCTGAATGCGCCTTACTGGACTAGATTCTAGCAAACAGTTGTTTTTGCACTGTTAAGTTGACCGACTGATTGGTACAATCAAGATCAATGCATCTCGACGTGGTAAAAGGTGTTCGTTTATTGTCATTATGTGTACCGGAGGACTGCAGCTCTGAGGCTGAGAAAAGCAGCTTCTATCTTGATTTGTTACGGTTATTCCGGTCGTCATTCTGACAGGTGATACGAATGCTTGGGTTGAGCGACCAAGTCCTGATGAAGTCCATCTTTGCGGCCGATTCGAGGCTGACGCTCACTGCACAGACAAATGGCTAAAGTTTACGAAGATGGATACGCATTGTGAGGAGCATGATCGAAATCCGTGAAAATTGAAGGCGATTATGAATGAAATAACAAATAAACATCCCACTCCTGCAAGCCATATAGAGGAACTGATCAATATACTTCACTTGGAGCCTACAAGGCAAGTGTGGGCATGCGAATTGTACTCAGTTTTTCCTCTGTCTGACCGGTACTTTCTATTCATGTGGAACACTTACGGTTGTTTGAAAAAAAGTAATCCGTGAATTAATACAAGCCTAAAATCGATTTTCAAAAAACAGTTTGAACATATTGAAATTAATCAACCAACCTTTGCAAGTCGATCACCCGTATCACGATTATATATCCGTAAATAGCGATCCAGAGATGAAGCTATTAAGAGTGGCTGCGAGTCGAATAAGGCTGTTGAGCTGGTGGCAGGAGAATTCGCAGAACCAGCTCCCCCACAAGCCAGCCCAGTGATGCTTCCAGATGCACCAGGAAGAGTACGCAATATAGAAATTAACCAACCAACCTTTGCTAGTCGATCACCCGTATCGCGATTATATATCCGTAAATAGCGATCCAGGGATGAAGCTATTAAGACTGGCTGCGAGTCGAATAAGGCTGTTGGGCTGGCGACAGGAGAATTCGCAGAACCAGCTCCCCCACAAGCCAGCCCAGTGATGCTTCCAGATGCACCAGGAAGAGTACGCACGCCAACAGGAGGCTCCGGAGCGCGAGCACCGCGACTCTTAATCTGACCAGGGTAAAGTGGGGCTTCATCATCGTCACCATCCGCCACCATGATAGATTCCTTGGGAAGACGCAAATCCAGGAAACACAAGTCTCCTATCGCATTACCGGCAACTATTCGGACACCAATTCCTGGAGCTTCAGTGAACGCCAATCCACGAGGAATCGGACTGGTAACAGCCAAATAAGGGAGAATGGCTCCATGTGAGCAGGTTCCAACTTTTACTTTCCCATATTTCCGGCTCATTCTCCAAGCATGGCGGGAAACCGGTCGTCTTTGGCCACAGCGAATATCGTAAAGGCATATCTTCGGACAAGACAAGGGTGAAAAAGCAGTCAACCTACAATCATTCAATTGGCTCGACAAATTTGATCAAAAATGCGTCTACTACCATTATTATCAAAAAACTAGCTTCACTGGGACTGTTCTAGGAGACGAAGAAAATATGCCGAAAACATAAACATGAATGATAAACAAAAGAATGAAGGAGCTGAGACAGTATGAAGGGGAGCATCCAATGAAAACAGGCACATGGAAGTGTTGACAGATAAGGAAACTTTATCAGCCCACCAAGATATGATCCACTCTGAGA